>NW_026726973.1:0-36535 GCF_029784015.1 Lycium ferocissimum
GAAATGAAAGAAGGTTTTTTTTGACAAAATGAAAAAAAGTACAAAAAAAAGAAAAAAAAAGATACTTTTGCAAAAAAAGTTTCATTTAAAGGGCTTGTTCGGTATGGGGAAAAATTTTTTCCCCAAAATGTTTTTTAAAAAAAAAAATAAGGAATTTACTTTTTTTTCCCATTGGAAAACTTTTTTTTCAAAATTTTTCCAATCCCCACCACCCACCCACGCCCCCTTTAAAAGCCCCCATTTTGACTTTAACCCCAACCTCAAACGCCCCATTTTCCGGTTTTTTTACCGCTACGGCCCCACCAACCCCCCCCCCCCCCAAACCCCCCCAAAATTTTCAAATTAAATATTTTTTTTTATTTTTTAAAAAAAAAATTAAAAAAAAGGGGGAATTTTTTTTACCCCCCGGGGCAAATTTAAAAGGGAAATTTCTCTTTTTTTAAAATAAAAAAAAAATTGAAGAAATTTTGGGACGGGCTGGGGGTCGGGAGGATGGGGGGGGGGGTCGTTTTGGGTGAAAACAAAAAAACCTTTTAAAGACAATTAAAATTTATTTGGAGGAGGGTGGAGTGTTGGTCTGCGTACATCCTACTCCTCCTAGACTCCACTTGTGGGATCACACTTCTAATTTTGGTTATTGTTGTTGGGTGGTGGTTGGGAGGGTGGGTGGGGTGGGGTGTAAAAAAATCAAAAGAAATTAACTTTAAAAGCTTTTTTTAAAATAATTAAATTTGTTTTTGAGGGTGAGGGTTGGGGGGGGGTGTTTGGTGGTATAGAAAACCAAAAAATAATTAATAACTTTTTAAAAACATAATAAAATTGGAGGGGGCATGGAGGGGTGTAATAGGAAAATATCTTCACAGTAGATTGGTCTAATACATGATTGCATAGTTTCTCCCGATATCTTTATCTATTGAACAGTATTCCTTATATATTGATCTCTCGTAAACAATATCCCCATCTCCTTGCTTCTTTCCTTCATTCTACCTCATGTAGCCACCGTATAAATAGGCTTCTATAATCAAATAATATGGTAGGGGTCTTTCGATCACTCATATCACATATGGTATCCGAGCTATCCGCCATACGGTTATTTTTTTTCTTCTCGCTGTCACAACCGTAAATGTCCAACGAAATCGTTAATAACACCTCAAATTCTTCTTATCTAAACCATTACATTAATAGATTCCTCTAGCTTGACTCAAATTCTCTTAATTAATACCGTTACATTTTGCCCCAATCAAACTCACCTCCACCAATTACTACTCTTGGCATACTCAATGGGATTCTCTTCTTGTGCTTATGACTTTGAATCTATGTTACTACAAACCGCATGATCACCCAAAAACATCCCTTTATGGACATGACAAGATCGGCTGCTACGCAAAGGCCTCTGTCTCTACTTTGTCGCCCGAGATAGTTCCTTTTGTAATCTCACCAAACCTATATGAGGTCCGGTATACCCTTAAGCATGTATGCCACCCTAAATCATTCTCAATGATGCAGTCTCAGCGAAAGCCTTTCTAAACTTCAAGGAGAATAAACCATCCGCGACTATATTCAAAATATTAGGCAACTCTTTGATCAGCTTGTCAATGCTGGCGCACCGGTTTCTCATGACGATATTGTTTTGCATCTGAATGGTTTACCTGCAGATTATGATCTAATCTCCGCTGCCATTCAAGCAAGAGATACTCCAATCTTTGTTGAAGATTGCATCAGAAACTTTTGGATTTTGAAGCCCGACTTAATAAAAAGAAAGCTGCCATTACCGCACCAATAACGTCAATGTTAGCAAAAAGCAAGGAAATTCCAATTTCAATGAAGATTCTAAAGACAATCACAAACAAGGAAATTCTCTACTCATTTTCTAAAATCTTCAACAAGGGGGCCGAAATCACCTCCCATCGTGTCATTTGCCAACTATGTGACAATATTCTGAGCCCCGGTCAACCCAATTGAAAACATGTTGTAACGTATCCTTGGGATCTTTCCTTGGATGCAACAAGAACAATACTACCCATCTAAATCTTCTCATACTCCTCGTGCAACATATTGCGACGATTTCTTCTCGGGTAATTCACCAAGTGGCTTCTTGATTCGCATCTCACCATGTCTCTAATGATCTTTAAGTCTCTTTCACACTCCGAGTATGATGGTAATGAAGATATAGTGGTCGGTGATGGTAATACTCTTCCCATAACTCATCACCGGATCCTTCATTTTGCGCCGCCGCTAGACTCAACCCTTCAAAATGTTCTTTGTGTACCAAACATGAAGAAAATCTTGTTTCGTGTGATAACTTATGTTGTGATAACAATGTTTCTGTCTAAGTTCTCACCATTTAACTTTATTGTGAAGGATCTTTCCACGGGCAAGCCCTTTGGTGGAGGGACGCCAGAGATGAATACATATAATCTGTTACACCTCGTAGTCTTGTACGTGAAATCTATTAGGCATTAGTTGTTTAAGTGTAGACGTGGAGCATTTCCTAGGATATGGTTACGAGAGTTTAAGTTCATATAATAAGCTATGGAAGACTCTGGGACAAGGCAAGTCAAGGAAAATATGTTTGTCGAAAATTTAAAAAAAAAAAAAAAAAGCTAGCAGAATCAAGGATATAGAATTTTGGGTCAACTTTGGAGAGGTATATCTCCATGTATATTAGGAGTTTTAAGGTGTTTCAAAATCCTAAAATGAAGTTCGTCGAGTCTAGTTTCGAACGCAATAACCCGCTCATCGATAGGACATCGGAGTAGAGAATTATGGACCTTAAAATTTATGCTAACAGAGCAGAAACAGCAAACACACAGGCTCATGCCCTTAAAGATCGCCGACTTTGAGCCACTATAAAAAGGTTAAAAACCCTTTTTTTTTTCCATCAAAAAATTCTAAAAAATTTCCAGAAAATTCAGCAAGCAAGACTCTCTTATATCACATAAAAGGTGAGGATTTTGAGTCAATTTCAAGTTATTGCGTATTAATCAAGGTCCGACAACGTGTAGTCTCGTTTATAATTTTATTCTCGTGTTGGAGTTGGCTTGGAAACAAAGTAAATATTGAAGATCTTGCTACTCTAGTAAAGATAAGGTATGAATTATTGAACTCTCTCTTTATTAACATTGATTTAGGAATATTTACGAGAATAAACTTTATAGTTTGTTGTGTTGATGTTGTTGGCTTATGGGTTGAGGTTTGAAGAGAGTTTGGATGAAAATATACATATTTATCTTGTAGAATATTGAGGATGTTGTTGATATTGTTGGTATTGTTTGGGAGTTGTTTTGGTATTTGGAGGAAGTAGATGATATAGTGAGAGATGTCGCCCAAATTTTCGTAACCCAAATTAGTCTTCCATAATTAGTGCTTATAAGTTGATGGAAATATGATGAAGGTATGATTAAAGATATATTTCTCAATATATAGGCTCGGTGAAGGGCAAGCATTGGTGTAAGGAATTTTTTAAGTGGTGGCTTGACAGATAAGGTATGTAAGGTGTTCGTTTCTCCTTTGGCACGAATCCAACTAGAATATAAACACGAGCGTTCCATAACAAATCCACTCCATTCCCATGTTTTGTATTTCAAATCTTGATGTCTTGTTATTTTATTGATTCTTAAAATATTATTTTATTTATCATCATCGATTACTTCTTTGGACTCGATACGAATTCCATAAGCTATTCGGAGGCTACCGACCTTACGTCACTCCGAAAGGCCAAGTCGATCATTGACTTCTACATACATGGTATATACATATAAATAAATGTATTTCACTATTTTACTATACCGTGCGCGCTATAATCGGCCGGCATGGCGCGTAAATGCGCACACCACCGCAAATGGGCATGTTATGATATTGCCCCCGACGCGGAGGCTCGAGGCCCGACGCGGGCGTATCGATGACAACACCGAGCCTTAATGGCCGGCATGATTTTACACATATAACACCGAGCCTTACACACACACACACACACACACACACACACGTTACATATATATATATGTATATATATATATATGTATATATGTATGTATATATATAAGCGTACCAATGATTTTATCATGCATTGTATTTTGTGCTACTTCCGTATGTTCGGTTTTTCTTTGCCTTTATTAATGTTACATTATATCCTTAATTACGTTGTTACCCTCCTGCCTTACATACTCAGTACTTTTATCCGTACTGACGTCCCATTGCACGGACATCGCATTTCGTCGCAGTGCTTGGAGAGTTATCGAGGAGCAACCGCAAGCAGGATTTTCCAAATTTTCAGCGTGTTAGCAAGTGCCACTACTCCGGCTTGCATATCTTTTTGGTACTTTTCTCGTTAGTATAATATATGTTCATATGTATACCTAGAGGCTCATGGACATAGTGGGATATGTAAATATTATGTATGGCCTTGTCGGCCTTGTTTTGGGTTCTTGATATTTTTCTGATAGCCTTGTCGGCTTTATGATATACGTTATGTTGTGGCGACCTTGTCGGTCCGCATATGTACATATGTGTTGAATTATCGGAGATTTCTATGTTAGGCCTTTTCTGCGTGCAGGTGTTCACTGCGTTATGGTATGTGATGTTCAAAGTAACTATTAAGTCAGGTGGTTTCGACCTACCAGTCGGAGCCCGTCATACTCCTTATTAGGGGTGTGACATGAGTGGCCAACCGAATTCTCACACCAAACCATGCCATCCCATACATCACCAAATGTTAATGTTGTTTCTAAAGTTTCTGCTCAACATTGGCATCAACGACTTGGTCATCCTTCTTCCAAAATACTACATCATGTTTTGAAGTAATTTTCCTTTGCTAGTTCAATTTTAAATAAAGACTTTGCTCGTAATTCGTCCAAATGCAATAAAATGCACAAATTGCTGTTCTCTGTCTCTTCTCTTACAAGTTCGTCCCCGTTAGAACTTCTCTACACTGATGTATGGGTCCAGCTCCAATATCTTGTTACACCTCGTGTTTTCATGCGTTAGCGTATTGTAATGTCACGACCCGCCTAGAGGGCCGCGACGGGTACCCGGAGCTAGATACCGAGCACCCTACATCATACCACTATCGTCTTAACCTGTATTCATATAGGCTTCATAAACATGTACACTTACCCACATATACAAGCATTCATGACAGCAAAAGAATAATGTACAGAATATACATCGAGGGCACATGACAACTGCTACCCACATACAAGTATCTACGAGCCTCTAACTGAAACTTTGAGGTCATGACGATGGGACAGGACCCCATCATATCCAACTATGTACACAAAAGAATATATCAAGAACGGCACCTCCGGTCTATGGAAGTGCTCTGGTGCAAGCGGGTCCGACTCCCCTAGAGGCCGGGTCGTCTCGTCTACTCGGGCATGAGCACGCATCCAAAAGAAAAGGATGTCGACGGACAACGTCACCGAGTATGTAAGGCATATATCATAAAGTAACGAAGCGCAAGAAGACAAAACAAAGATGAAAAGATAGGTGTAATCGGCTGTTGCCTTAAAGGCGGAACCATGCATGCATACGCGTAACATATCATATCATGTATTGTTGCGGAACGTGCAGCCCAATCCATATATTGCCGTGGAACGTATGGCCCGATCCATTATCCATATAGCCCGCGTCCGGGATGATATCATAATAGGCCAGCTGATCAGGTGGCAGTGCGTCTATAGTATATATAATATACGAGCGTGCACGAGACCCAAATAAAAGTGCGCTCTCTCGGAGTGACATAAGGTCGTAAACCTCCGAGTGCATTATGACGTCATCATCATTAGATCGTGTCTGGTGCTCCATGACGTAACCTACGGCCATATGTAATATAGCTCAGACATGTCGGGCCATATGCTTTATAGCCACGAGGCCATATGTAATATAGCTCACTTAGACACGAGCAGTGGCCATATGCTTTATAGCCCACTCAGTCACGCCAGGAAACCATTTAGAATGTTAAGCTTGAAAGTCTTTCAAATTGGAGTCATTGTACGATTCTTTAGGAACTATAAGCTTTTGGCATTTCTAGGAGTAAAAATAACAATCTAGAGAATGACATATATAGAATCAACATGTAAAGGGGATAGCCTCACATACCTTTGTATCTCCTTAACGACGTCGACTAAAAGCTCTCCTTCCGACTTACGATTCTACATATAAGAGGGTTCGTACGAAGGTTAGATTGTTGAGGGCATACTTACGTTTAAACTAAAGCGACTAAAGCTAATTTAAAATCACAAAGCATTTCGTTTGTTTCGACAACTTTTCTTATATAACCAAACAGCTCCCAAACAACACAACAACATCCATAATATCATAATACGCAATTTCCCCTCAAGTTAAACATTATTCCATCCCTAAACTCATTTCCGGAATTCTCCATAACCATAACTAGAATATAACTTCATACTTATTTGTAATTCGAGTTCTTCAACTACTCAACACCCTTACTATCATAAAACAATTGTAATACTCACCTTGATTACGTAAAGATGATCTTTGGATAAAAATACTCCACTTGAGAAGGACTCCACTTGACTACCAAGGAGATTTCCAACTTCTATCAACCTTTCGGAAGCATTTACACCCTTGATTCTACTAATCTTTGATGTTTAATCTTTGTTTCCCCTTCTTGAATATGTATTGATGTGTTGGGAGAGGTTTCTAGAGGTTTTTGGAAGTTTGGAAAGATGAAAAAATGAGAAAAAAGGAGAGGAAACCGTGTATATATGAAAATAAAACTCGGACCCGACCCGAAATATACGGTCCACTATACGGACCGTATAATTTATACGGTCCGTACATTGGACCGTATGTTTCCTCCAGATTGCCACCCTTCACTGGAAGGGTTCTACGGCCAAGTATACGGGCCGTATAAAATATACGGTCCATACATTGGACCGTATAATCCCCAGTTTTTCCGATTTCGTTCTCGTCGCTTCGTTCAATCTCGAATCCTTGTGAACCTTCTTGGTAATTGTGCAACACCTCCTTAACGATCTAATGGACATTATAACTCGTCCTTAAATCCTTGCTAAACATTCCTTAGCTCGACGCCCATGAAGTCCTTCCCAAACGCAACTTATACTTCACCTCACTTTCATGACGAGCCTAGTTCCGCCAAGTCCGATAACCTAAGAATCTTATCGTATCTGCATTAAGGTTTCCAATCACCCTCTTGTAGTCGTGAAGGTATCGTGTCTGCCTGGACCGACGTTAGTCCATTCACAACGCGACGTCACGAAGTTACCGAGATGTAACATTCTCCCCCTCTTAAGAACATTCGTCCTCGAATGTTAAATTCTCGGGAATCCTACGAAAATTTTGCCAGAGTTTCCTGTAATAATCCATATTTTTTTTAAGCTTAGTTGGCAATTTAAATAAAAGAAGGAAACAAAAAGGGAATTAAGTATTATTGAAAAGAAAAGGAAAAGAAAGAAATGGGCCAAGCCCAAAAAAAAAAAAAAAAAAAAAAAAAAAAAAAAACAAAGGAGTTTAAAATCTGATGGTCAAAACGTGAGAAACAAAAAAAAAATCAGAAAACAGAGATAGACGCAAAAAGGGAAACGCAGTGCAAGAAAAGAAAAGAAGCGAAGAAAAAGAAGGGAGAAAAATAAGGATTTTCAACCCAAATCATCAAGGTAATGCCTCGATCTTTTATTTAATTTTATTATGTAATTATGGGTGAATTTTTATGGTGAAAACATGGGAATATTTTGAGGGATTGAGAAAGTTTAGCCCTAGGGTTCTTCAACCTAAAATCATTGATTTGAAAGGGCAAACAACATCGGATTTTAGAATTCTATATATCGTTGGAATCCTCTCATTAAGGCCTTTCCGAAAACATAAGTCTTGTCGGGTTTTGAACACATTGACCGAGAGGGCGTTTTCGTCCTTTAAAAATTTGACTTTAACCGTTTAAGCCTCTAAGAATATAGAAGTGGTTTACCCTAAGGGTTTTGACCATTATAAATCCGTTTTTGTGTAGTTTGAGGCAATCCGGAGACTCGAGAATGCAGTTTTGAATTATTGGGAAGTGTGCTTGAATTGTGAATTTGAGGTAAGTGAGACTTTAAGCTTTGGATACTTGCTTTTCAAAAATATCGTTTAAAAAAATATATTTTGTCGGTGGCTTAAGGCCGGCCGCATATACGGTCCATGTGTTGGGGAGAGCATGATATTGGAGCGTGTGCTTGCATTGTGTATAATCGGTGGTTCTTAAGGCCACCATTGTGTATACTTTATTTTCAAATACTCTAAAACTCTATTTATAAATTGTTTCGTAATGTGATATTTGATAAACGGTGGTTTGGACCTTGTGAGCCATGATATTGGGGCACTTGTGTATGCTTCCTTAGCATTGTGTATGCTTCTTGATTATATTGGGGCATTGTGTATGCTTCCCTTAGCATTATGAGTATGTCGGATATGGAAGTTTATATGTGCTTTCGATTATATTGGGGCATTGTCGTGTATGCATGTTCCTTAGCATTGTGTATGCATGTTTTATATATATCGATGATATTAGAAAGAGAAAAACAAAAGGGCATTGTGTATGCTTCGGGTTTGGCCATAGAAAAATCACTGAAAATCTTGTCTCTAAAATATTTCCTTGACATATTTGGCACATTGTGTATGTTGGAAGTTAATTCATAGTGTTGACTAATTCTTTAACTACCACTTATGACGGTTCGTAGTGTAAATTATGTTGAGATATATAATATATTTGATAAAAGTGTGTGTATGGTGTTGGACCTTGGTTGCTATTATATAATGATATATTCATGTGCATAATATAAAGTGCTTGTCGTTAGTTTGTGTGTTTGTATTTTCTAACACTTGTTCCGTTATGGGTATTTGAATTTGGCATGTGGGTCGAGGAGTTTCGGATGAGTATGGTTTAGGTGGGTTATATTTATGTATAACTAAATTATATGTAATGCCTCGCATGTGGTGGTTAATATTGATGTTGGCTTAGAAATGTGAAGTTAGTGAGAACGAGGCTTTGGTAATTCGAAGATTTCGTGAGTTGATGATTGATGTTGTTGCCGAGGTAAGCCACCGCATTGTTCGTGGAGGGGGAGGACCATTTCAAGAACCTTTATCTAGTTTAGTTCTAGTTATTTCTTTTAATTTGGTTTACATGCGAAAGGTATTAAAGCCCGACACTCAAACTCATGTAACAACTCTTCTCCGCGTTAGATGCTCCATGGTCTTAGCCGTGGGATGTGGGCTAGAGAGATTCTTTTTACCTTAGCGTTGATTGGTTTTCATAAATCGATTATGGATTTGGTTGGCGACTATATCGCATTTTATCATTAATAACGTTGTTGGACCTGCACTTATTTTCTTTTAGTTCTTTTGTAAATAGTTAAGAGTATGATATATGGTTCGCCTGGCGGGTGGTGTTTGCTGGGTGCCAATCACGTCTAGCGGGTGTTTTGGGACGTGACAAAGTTGGTATCAGAGCTTAGGCTTTAAGTCCCGGGTCCATGGAGCAGTGTTTAGTAGATTCTTGTTCATGGGTATGTAGGCGCCCATACTTATGACCTTGAGGCTACTGGACATCTAGGATGGTTCCCCTTCTTTCATTCCTTATTCGTGCGTTGAGTTGAATCTAGTCTAATTGTTGTAATACTTATTCCGTACGGCCAGTATATATACTCGGCCTTCGTGCGTCATACTCGCTTCGATTCGATAAATCTTTAATTATTAGATACGGACATGCATATCCTCTGACAATTGCTAGATGCCACCGCATTGTTGATTCGAAAGTTTTTTTTTTTTTTTACGTCATATGTGCAATGTCGCTGAGATTCTTTTGATCTTAACTTGATTGGTACATGGAATGTTGTGTGCATTGATTGTAGTTGAGATTGGACCTTTTATAAATGGTGTACACTTTGGGATAGTTTTAATTTACAAAGAAAATTCTTGTTCGCCAAATACTTTTTTGAATGTTGGGGAGTTAGTGAAAATTTTGAACGTTAAGAAATCGTTGAATGAAATTTGGGTACATGGAATGTTGTGTGCATTGATTGGTGAGAGCGTGTACTGGGATGGTTCCCTAGTCATTAAAAAAAAAAAAAGTGGTCAAATGATATAAAAAAAAAATTGTGTAAGAGCGACCATCCAAATCCAGGGTTGTTGGTTAACTTTATATAATAAGTCTTATCGGTAAAGAGAAAGAGGGTAGTGGGAAAGTAAGAAGTGTAATTGCATACCTATGCCTAAGCTGTTGGGCTTTATGGTGAAAGATATTTTGAGGAAAGTGCTTAAATGGCTCTAAGATTAATGCCTCTTAAAGCGATTCACTATTATTAGTAACGTCGGGATGGTGATGTCAAAAGTGTGACTGTGACATAATATTACATATCTTAAGCGAATTAAGTATGAGCATGTTAATGGCCTTATGAGATGCACAACTTGTTCGTGGAGTAGGTCCACAGGTGAATTCAGTTGTGAGCGAGAATAAGACTTAAGTATAAGGATTATTGAAGCAAGATAGTAAGATGTTTAGCATGAAACTCTGTGTATAGTGGCTTGATTAGTTGTTGAAAGGAAAGATGTGGAATATTAAAGACTATCACGCACCAAGAAAATATATGGCATTATTGACCTTGAGGTTATCTTTGATTCAGATTAAATAACTTCGTCTTGCCTTAAGCTTGATTGCCATAAAAAGACCGTTCCATTTTCCATTTCGATAGAGCCTAATATTGAGTTTGTAATGAGTTTAAAGGATGCAATTGGTATGTCCACAGACAAAGCAACTTCGTCGATAATATAGGCCGTATCTAACTTTAACTCGAGGCACCTGAGTTGAATAACTAACTAGTGGGTTAGTGTGAGTAGTTAATAAGTTTTTGAATATGAGTTGGTAATAAGTTTTTGACTATTCTTTCAGCGAACCTACTATTATACCATATAATGGGGAGGTCGACTAAAACTTGGTATTGATATGCTGTAATTAATCTGGTATATTTTTATTTTTAATTATAGAATGACTGCAAAGTCAAAGGAAGTAAATTATAAGTTACAAGATTTCGTGATTGAGAGGTCACTATACCAAGTATAGAGCCCGGAGGTGCTTAATTTCTGTCTGTTGGGGAGAACATTGAATCTATGCAAATTTTTATCACTAAGAGAAAAATGACTTAATTTTTATGATGGGCAAGTATCTTTTTGTCTTTTCCTAAATTACATGATATGTGGCTTCAGTTACAGGGTGTTATATGCTATTCTAAGATAGACTTGTGACCAGGATACGCTGAGTAGTAGGAGAAAGGGTTGGATAATCTGAAGACATGTACCAAGACTTATTTTGGTTAGTGTAAATTTCTAGTGATATGTTTTGGGATAGAGAATGCATTAGTGTTTGTCATGCATTAGAGGATTGGGTTATTCAAAAACGTTTCTTAGCTCTCTATTTGTTATGTTCATTAATGACATATACGAATATCTTCTCGAGTCGATAGAAGCATATCTTTTGTGGTTGAAAAAGATCGGGATAATATTGATTAAACAAATCGAGGTTAAAAATGTGAAGTTTAATTTTTACATCATGGCGTTATGAGCCTTGTGGTGTCTAGTAAAAGGATGGAAGGTTGAGTTTAATACACACACTAAGGCTCTATCATGTGTTATGCTACAGTTGTTTTTGTTTGAACATGCATAGTTGATCGATACGAGAGTCTTGACCTTATTGGGGATTAGTGATAGTCTCTAAAGACAAGGCTACTTGATAGTGGAAAAAAAAAAAAAAAAGAGGGAACATTCTAATTAAAGAGTTGAATGCGTGTACACCTATGGTGGTTGACTTAAGGAGATTTGTACTCGAAAAGATACAACGTTTGTTATATTTATTACTTTTTAGATTCACAAATATGCATTGGGGCCGCAGGAAGAGAGTTAAAATTGATAAAAGTTATTTGGGGTACATAAATATTGTTCTTGTGTTTAAATCGTTAATATATTAAATACGAGTGTTAGAGACTCGAAATTTCCGATGCATGGTTGTTCCTGATAGAAAGTAAAAATAGATCAATGTAGACTTTGTAGCTGGTCTATATATTCATCCAGAAAATCGTGATCGTAGCTTGGGTGATATTGATTGACTTAGCGAGATTGTGTACCTGATTTAAGCAGAACTATTTTTTTTACATATCATACTAGCTTATATGGTGTTATGCGTCAGAGATAGTGCAATGGCATGAGATGTCAATGTTGTCATGTGTGACAAGAGTAACAGTGCATGGGACGTTTATGTAAGAGCATGTGGATGTGTTCCAGCATCGCTATATGTGAAAGTGTTACGTAGGAGTATATGGATTTGTTCCAACACCACTGTACATATGAGAGATATGTAGAAGCATAAGGATGTATTTCTAACATTATTGTACGTGAGAGCATTATGTAGGAGTGCTTGGAGGTGTTTCAGCTCTACCGTATGTAAGATTAGTGGATATGTTTCGCCATAGGATCGTGGTTATGGCACTTGGATTGTGCCATCCTTGGGTGCCCAGTCTTAACACTAGTCAGATAGATATTACCTGATAAGTGGTTAATGATCAGTTGCGTTTAACCGAGTTCGTGTATGATATTAGTTTACTAACTCATTATGCAAATCTTGTCGTTTTAGGTTTTATATGAATGTTGGAGTCTTACTCTATCTGGTTGATTGAATACTCTAAATCAGAGTAGTTGGTCTAAACTTTGATTAGCAAGCCTTGAAGAAGGTTGCATTGAATGCAGGAACGATTTTGGAGAGCATAGAGCAGACAAAAGTCTTATAGTGATAAACAAGATTGTGATTTGAAGCTTATGAAAAGGAGTAATTTGAAAGTTCTCAATACGAAATGAGTCGTGAGATTCAGTCGAACAGCAGGCAAAATCTTAGGTATATTGTTTCTTGTGGGATTTGGATCGAATCAGGTTGGTGCATGTGAACTTGCTTTACCTCTGTGATTGTCTGTTGTTCATATCTCGTGTTTCACGTGTCCATGCTTAGATCATATGTTTGTAATGATAGCCATAGTTCAGTCCAAAAAAAAAAGTGGAGCTAGATTAAAATTTGACTTGCGAAGAAGGTTTAATATCTATTGTAAAGACAAGTGCGATAATTGAGCTCAAACAAGGTTTCTTAAGTGGAAGTATGGTGTGCAAATCATGTTTTTTTTTAAGGCTTTATTGGGATATCGATATCGTCTCTAGTTGAGTTGTTTGAGCTCAAGAAGAAAATGCTAGTTTATTAACAAAACAAGTGTGATAGGCCTTGATAAGGTTGGGTTGGACCAAAATATAGCTTGGAGCAGGTAAAGTTTTCTTTTCTCTTCAAACAAGAAAAATCCATGACTTAAATTTATAGTGAGTGACTGCTTTCAGAAGTTTCTTTTACCGTTAGCAGGGTTATGTGGGATATTGAAAGAATGATAAGTTGTGGGGTGCAAGCGTATCACCGATAAGATTATGGCAATAGGTTGTGGTGGTAGCTAAGAGACTTGCTATCTTTGCAAGAGGTACATGTTATATTATGTGAATACGGTCGAGAGTGCATTTATGATAGATCCTTGTTATTGAGGCGAAATAGTCTTTGGTAAATGCGAATTGCGTCTTTTTGTAGGAAGTTGTTATTTTGTATTCGAACATATGATTGTTGGTTATGGATGAACAAGTATTCTGAGGTCAAAGTATTATAGTAGGACTATCTACAAAAAAAAAAAAAAAAAAAAAAAATCACTTTGATAGTATGAGTGGTACATGCGTCGAGTATTCATATCCTGCCAAGTTCGAAAAGTTCTTGAACACGTTCGAGGACGAACGTTATTTTAAGTGGTGGAGAATGTAATAATCCATATTTTTTTTTAAGCTTAGTTGGCAATTTAAATAAAAGAAGGAAACAAAAAGGGAATTAAGTATTATTGAAAAGAAAAGGAAAAAAAAAGAAATGGGCCAAGCCCAAAAAAAAAAAAAAAAAAAAAAAAAAAAAAACAAAGGAGTTTAAAATCTGATGGTCAAAACGTGAGAAACAAAAAAAAATCAGAAAACAGAGATAGACGCAAAAAGGGAAACGCAGTGCAAGAAAAGAAAAGAAGCGAAGAAAAAGAAGGGAGAAAAATAAGGATTTTCAACCCAAATCATCAAGGTAATGCCTCGATCTTTTATTTAATTTTATTATGTAATTATGGGTGAATTTTTATGGTGAAAACATGGGAATATTTTGAGGGATTGAGAAAGTTTAGCCCTAGGGTTCTTCAACCTAAAATCATTGATTTGAAAGGGCAAACAACATCGGATTTTAGAATTCTATATATCGTTGGAATCCTCTCATTAAGGCCTTTCCGAAAACATAAGTCTTGTCGGGTTTTGAACACATTGACCGAGAGGGCGTTTTCGTCCTTTAAAATTTGACTTTAACCGTTTAAGCCTCTAAGAATATAGAAGTGGTTTACCCTAAGGGTTTTGACCATTATAAATCCGTTTTTGTGTAGTTTGAGGCAATCGGAGACTCGAGAATGCAGTTTTGAATTATTGGGAAGTGTGCTTGAATTGTGAATTTGAGGTAAGTGAGACTTTAAGCTTTGGATACTTGCTTTTCAAAATTCGTTTAAAAAAATATATTTTGTCTGCCTGGTCCATGTGTTGGGGCGAGCGTGTGCTTGGCAGAATCGGTGGTTCTTAAGGCCAGCCGCATATACTTTATTTTCAAATACTCTAAAACTCTATTTATAAATTGTTTCGTAATGTGATACGGCTGTGAGCCATGATATTGGGGCATTGTGTATGCTTCCCTTAGCATTGTGTATGCTTCTTGATTATATTGGGGCATTGTGTATGCTTCTTGATTATATTGGGGCATTGTGTATGCTTCCCTTAGCATTGTGTATGCTTCTTGATGATATTGGGGCATTGTGTATGCTTCCCTTAGCATTGTGTATGCTTCCTGACATATTTGGCACATTGTGTATGTTGCCGTGGATTCATAGTGTTGACTAATTCTTTAACTACCACTTATGACGGTTCGTAGTGTAAATTATGTTGAGATATATAATATATTTGATAAACAGTGGTTTGGACCTTGGTTGCTATTATATAATGATATATTCATGTGCATAATATAAAGTGCTTGCTGTGTGTTTGTATTTTCTAACACTTGTTCCAGGGGTATTTGAAGTGGCGGGTCGAGGATCTTCGGGTTATATTTATGTATAACTCACTCCTTACTGCATGTCCATGCGATACATCGTCGTTGAGAACGAATTTTGGTAATTGAAGATTTCGTGAGTGGATTCTGTTGCTGAGGTAAGCCACCGCATTGTTCGTGGAGGCAGCCATTTCAGCTTTATCTAGTTTAGTTCTAGTTATTTCTTTTAATTTGGGTTTACATGCCCGACACTCAAACTCATGTAACTCTGTTAGATGCTCCATGGTCTTAGCGTGGGATGTGGGCTAGAGATTCTTTTTACCTTAGCGTTGATTGGTTTTCATAAATCGATTATGGATTTGGTTGGCGACTATTTCGCATTTTATCATTAATAACGTTGTTGGACCTGCACTTATTTTCTTTTAGTTCTTTTGTAAATAGTTAAGAGTATGATATATGGTTCGCCTGGCGGGTGGTGTTTGCTGGGTGCCAATCACGTCTAGCGGGTGTTTTGGGACGTGACATTTCCCCTGTAATTTGACACTACCATCCTGTCACAGCAACCAAAAATAACATCGCCACACAGGGCTACAACCTCAACAATAAGAAATATGGCCACACACGACCCGGAAGCAATAAAGTAATAGAACATTTCATACCTGGGGGCATTGATGCTTCACCTTGGGTCTCCGTTAGGGGTGGAAATAAATGCGGATATTTGATTTTCATAGCTTCTTCTGCTTCCCAAGTCTTCTCTTCTCTATTATCATTCCTCCATAAGACTGTCACACCCCGACTTTACTAGGGTGTGACGGGCACCCGACCCCATCTTCGGAGCCGAGCGAACCCGCTAACTCTTATTACACATATGAAGTTATGAATTAGTAAGAAATGAATACATAGAAATTTTTTTTCCCATAAATAGAATCTGACATCATATAAGACTCGTGACACGAAACATAATGACATATCGAGCTTTCGGAGCCGCTTACACATGACAACCCAATACCCGCGACTGCGTCCCGCAAAGTCTCTAACTCCGAACAAATCATCATGGCACATATACTCGACTCGAAGCACTCCCGGGACAAGTGGAGCCTACCAACTCCGCCGGGCATCTTCTATGCTAGCTTCGGCTACCATGCAGGTACACCCGCGCGGCATGAAACGCGGCCCCGAAGAAGAGGTCGGTACGAGCTATGTGCCGAGCATGTAAGGCGGTGAGTAGCAACGATAAAGAGATATAAGCATGATCAATAACGGGATATCATATCGTGAGATAAAGGAATAACTCCGTACATATGAACAATATACGTATGGAGACATAGAACATATCATCGGATAACGGTAACCGTGCATATGAGTGCCCCTGAGGGCGGATGCCATGCATGCTTGTCTGGTCATATGGTGTCATGGCGCCGAACAAGCCAGCTCGCCCACATTGCGTCGAAATACTCCGGCTCGCCCATAAATCCCGCGTCCAGGCATCCCGCGTCCAGGATGATAAAGCGGTGCCCCGACCGACTGTGTGGCAATAAAACAAGTATCCCTTCCCATTTCCCCCATGTATACATGTATCCCATCCCCCCAACCCATGTACATATACAGGTATGGCATGCATGAGAGCCCAAGAAAGTCATGTATTTGTCGGAGTGACGTAAGGTCGGAAACCTCCGATCACATTATGGAATAGTCATGGTCGTCATGTCTCACCTTGGAGGAACGATAATCATAAGGCGAGACTATCAACGGAGAATAACATTAAGAGAATGTAGAACATATCATATCGCATCCTATCATATCATGTCATATCATCTCATATCATATCATATCGTATCATATTATATCATATCATGTCATCTCATATCATATCATATCGTGTCATAGACATTTTCTCATATTTAACCTCATCATTGTCATCATAGAATCATAGTCATTGTTTTAGTCATAAAAACTTTCAAAATCGTACAACTTGGATTTGGAGAAGAATAAATACTTTGGAAAACATTTAGGAACTTCTATGAAGAAAATCATGCCTTGGAATCGAGGGATTAGTTAAAACAACTATTATTTAGTAGTCGGAATGATGTCCAAAAGTTTCCTTTAACTGTAATACGGAAATAAGCCAAATGGAGCCATAGGAGGAAATTAGGGAATAGTGGGCCCACCTCGAGTCAAATGAGGCGGCGTACACAATTTACGCATAATACGTTTCATGACATGACTCATGAGAGTTTTAGGGTAAACGGATCCTATTCATGCAAGTTCTAGGTGTTTAGACAATTCTTTCAACTATTCATAAGCATCTAATTCAATTCTACTGAATGAATAGTAGTCAAATTCAAGCTCGGATTTCTAGAATTAGAGTGGTCCCCGAGACACGTATTCAAGCCTATTACATCTAAGACATGCCAAGGAAGGAAGAGTGAAGCCTTACATACCTTTTCTGCTTCTCGTGGGACTCCAAATTCAAGTTTCAAATCCGCCAAAATCTACAAATTGGTCACATTTACCACATCTTAATTAGGGGCATTTAGAAGTAAATTATCAAAGTAACACTTGTCTACCAAAATTTCGGCAAGCATTTCCCCTGTAAATGCGCCATCCCGAGATTCTAACTCGGCCCAATTCAACAACAACAACCCGAGAATGGAACTCGGCCACATTATCAACAATAATTGCAACAACCTTTCTAACAACCTCACAACATTCGAAATGGTCCAATGCCATCCGAAACCCTCAACTTCAACAAAAGTATTAACCACACATTTCTCTTATTCTAGGTTCATAAACCATATCAACAACCATGCATTATCAACATTATTCATACAATTATATAAACCATGCTAGTGTCGCATTAACTTCTTCCATAATCCACCAACAATTACAACGTCATTGCTAACCATTAACTCCACATTTTGCATCATGGAATCTATCATAACAACAACTACCAAACTACTAGATAAAATCAACTCATGCAATACAATACATGGCTACAACTACCATCCACAACTCAACAATCAAATTACTAAATAATATTAATTCATCATTTCAATCCAACACCACACATATACTCGGCCAACATGCAACACACATATTTTCATTTACTTCATTCACTTCTTCAACCTACAACATATATGAAACACCCACAACACACAAAAGAGATGAAACCTTACCTTTTTTTCTTCAATCTTTCCTCTCGGCTAGGACATGCTCCTTGCAAAACAAATGGTTTTCCTCTTCCAACAACCACTCCATATGATAGAGGACCTTCCATTTAGTATGAAAAATTGAAGAAACAAAATTTTCTTGAACAATCCCCATGGGGCTGGTTCGGCCAGCCCCTCTTGGCCGATTTCTCCTTCTTCTTTTTCTTTTTCTCATGTTTTTGAAATTTCTAGTGAGGTGGAAATGAATGCTTGCCTTCTAATTTTCACACACACATATATATATAAGTGAAGGCACATGACCATGCACATGGCCAAGCACATGGCCGGCCATGTGCTCTCCTCTTTCCTTTTTTTTTTGTTTTCTTTCTTTCTTTTCCCTCCAATTTTTCTTCAAATCTCTAGAATTTTCCAAATGACAAAAGATGAATTCTAGCCTTGTCATCTTTGTCCACCATATGTTTTTGGCCACCAAAGCATAAGATGAACACATATTTTATTGCATGGCTTGCAACAAGTGGCCAATGCATAAGTGGGACCCACGACCACAATGACTTCTCCAACAAGTCATGAATTAATAGAAATTTCCCAATTCCAAATTTTCCCTTAATATTCCATGCCACTAATATTTACCAGCAACTTGCATCCTAAAACAAAGTCGGAAACTAGCCTTGTCCTTAACTTTCCGCCATTAACTCGGAATATTCAAATGTACAAAATGCGAGGTATAACAAAGACTTTGACCGAAGCGACCTCTTTATTTCTGAGCTTCCGTACTTGCCTATCCAGGATAGCAACAGGAACTTCTTCATAGGTCAGTTTTTCAGTGACTTGAATGTCGCTTGCGGGCACTATTTTGGTTGGATCTCCAACGCATTTACGGAGCATCGATACATGAAAGACTGGATGGACTGAATTCAGCTCTGAGGGTAAGTCCAGCTCGTAAGCTACTTGGCCCACTCTGCGTACGATCTTGTAGGGCCCAATATATCGAGGACTAAGCTTACCCTTTTTACCAAATCTCATTATTCCCTTCATTGGCGATACTTTCAAAAATACCCAATCATCGACATGGAATTCCAAATTCCTACGACGATTGTCGGCATAAGATTTTTGGCGGCTCTGAGCTGTAGCCAACCGGTCTTGGATGAGCTTAACCTTCTCAACCGCTTGTTGGATCAACTCTGGACCGATTAGTCGTGCCTCTCCCACTTCAAACCATCCAATAGGGGACCTACACTTCCTCCCATGTAGGGCCTCATACGGAGCCATCCGAATACTGGCATGATAACTGTTGTTATAGGCAAACTCAATAAGTGGCAAATGTTCCTCCCAATCCCCGCCAAAGGCTAACGCACAAGCTCGTAACATGTCTTCTAAGGTCTGAATAGTGCGTTCAGCTTGTCCATCGGTCTGTGGATGGAATGCCGTGCTAAATTTCACTTGAGTGCCCAATCCTTCTTGAAAGGATCTCCAGAATTTAGCTGTAAATTGTGCTCCTCTGTCAGTGATAATAGATATGGGAATGCCATGAAGCCGCACTATCTCCTTGAGGTACAATCTAGCATAATCTTCTGCCGAATATGTAGATCTGACCGGGAGAAAATGTGCTGACTTTGTGAGCCCTCGTCAACAATCACCCCGGATGGAGTCGTACTTACGTCGAGAACGAGGTAATCCAACAACAAAATCCATGTTGATCGCCTCCCATTTGTGTTGGAATTTCTATTTCCGTAAGAGTCCCGCCGGTTTTCTGGTGTTCGATTTTCACCTGTTGGCAGTTCAGGCATTGAGCTACAAACTCGGCTATATCTCTCTTCATCCTTTCCCACCAATACATTAGTTTAAGATCATGGTACATCTTCGTCGCTCCCAGATGAATGGAATAACGAGAGTAATGAGCTTCTTCCAAAATCCGACGACGAAGTCCCGCAATATCCGGAACACATAACCTGTTTTGATACCTGAGAACCCCATCTGCTGAGACTTCGAATGGTGACTTCTCTTTTGGGAACTGCACACCTTTATAATGCTTCAATTTGGGATCCTCGTATTGACGCTCTTTTATTTGTGTCCGGATGAAAGCAAATTGGGTTAATCACATTAACTCCGGTATCGCCTGATTCCATTAAACGAACTCCCAAACTGGCCAGCTGGTGAAATTCACGAGCTAATTCCTTCCTTACTGGCAGAACATCACTTCGACTACCCATGGATTTACGGCTGAGAGCATCAGCTACAACATTTGCTTTACCAGGATGGTATAGAATATTTACATCATAATCCTTTAACAGCTCTAACCATCGCCTTTGACGCAGATTCAATTCCTTTTGCTTGAAAATATATTGGAGACTTTTGTGATCTGTGTAGATGTCCACATGAACGCCATACAAATAGTGCCTCCATATTTTCAGAGCGTGAATAACTGCAGCTAATTCAAGGTCGTGAGTCGGATAATTCTTCTCGTGCTTTCGCAGTTGCCTGGAGGCATAGGCAATGACCTTACCGTGCTGCATCAATACACAGCCTATCCCGACACCCGAGGTGTTATATCCCGTATTTTTATACGACGGATCATTCGTAAGCCAATCGACATGAATCCAAGGACAAGATTATTTTTGGATATGAGACAAGGACTTTTAATCCCCGATTTTTTTTATTAATGCTCGAATTGCTTATAAATTTTAATTGGCATAGAAATATTAATGGAGATTAGGGATTAATTTAACCATGATTAAATTATTAAGTGGGGATTAGTGATTAATTATGATTAATTAGCCTAATTAGACCACTAAGTGGGCCCCACAACACGTGGACAATTATGATTGGCTCATAAATCTTAGTGGGACACATGTCATGGTTGGACACATGTCACTAAATTGGGCAACATATATAAATGAATTAGTGACTAAGGATTATTCATTTTTCATCTTCAACACATTATGAATTAGAGAGAGGGGAGAGAAGCTCACGGCCAGCCATGGCTGTCCGTGGAGGAGCTCAAAAAAATTGTGATGAGAATTAATTTCTAAGGTGTTCAAATCATTTAAAGGAGGCGGCAACACAAGGATTTAAATTGAAGAGGAAGAGATGGTGTGAATTGTGCAACAATCGGTCCAAATTAAAATGAGGTAAGACTTATTCTTTTGTTATGAAATTGAAGTTAATGGTGTTGTAATGAAGATATTAAATGGTATTAGATGAAATTGGAAGGAAGAAAAATGGTATGAGTTCGTTGGTGTTGGAGAATGGACAGAATTGGAGTTGTTCTAATTAGATTGAGTTTGATTGTTGTTGTTGTTATTATTATTAGGGATTATATGTTAAAAGTGAAGAAATTATGTATGTTCATGTTGGGATGTTGTTGAGCCGTAGGGGCTATTTTTACATGGAAGTAGTGGACTGATTTTACTTAGTATTTTGATTGTTGTTGTTATGGATTTTATGATGAGAATGAAGGATTTAATGGTTCAAGTTGGAGTTGTAATTTGTTTGTGAAGTTAAAATGATGTTAGTAAAGTTTCTTGTATTTATATAATGTTAATATATTGAATACATAATTATGTGTTGTTGTTGTTCTTGTTGAACTTGGAAGATTATATGTTGTATTGTGTGTTGGTTGGGCTATTTTGGAGTTGGATGTTCTCGAGTCTTGTTTGGATATATACTTGAAACATGTATAATCATTGATCGTCTAATTATCTAAAAAGGAATTATTAACGTTAGAATACGTTTTGAATGTCTTCGTAGTTTAATTGTAGTTCTTGACGTCTTAATATAGGTTGAGACACTATTGGGCAGCGTATACGTGTTGTGTTGCGAGTAAACGCTAAAGGTATGTAAAGCCTATCCTTTCTTTCTTTTGGCATGTCCTAGATGTAAGTATGATACGATATGAGCTTTGGGGTAATTCTATTCATAAGTTCCAAGCATGTATTATGATTCTTATTCACTTCTTGATATTAGAATTCTTAAAAATAGTCAAGCTACTGCCCTCGACCTTTCTATATGATCGGATAGTAAATGATTCATGAAAGTTTCTATTCCTGAAAAACTCTATAATGACTAATGACCATAACTTTTATAAGCTGTCTCGTATTAATTTGATACATGGCTATGATCCCTGAGGCTTTATTTTGATATAGTTCATAATGATATTCAAAGAGTATTGAGTATGACTATTATCCTGATACTCGAGCGTTGATTAGTCTACTTATCTATTGAGTCTCAAAAGATGATTTATATGCATATGGTTACTCACTACTCTGCTCGTGCATACTGTTATTACATCTTTCACCGAGTCCCGAGCCGGGACACGTATATATATATATACCGCATTATTCACCAAGTCCCTCACTAGAGGGCCGTGACACGTTATATGTATATGTATATGATGATATGATGACATGATGATACGGGGATGGCGGTTCGAGTATGTTGGCATATGATGATTTTATTCACCGAGTCCCTCACTAGAGGGCCGGACACGTTATATGTATATGTATATGATGATTTTATTTTTACCGAGTCCCTCATTAGACTTTATTTCGGGACACGTTATACATTCATATGTACAGGATGATTATCTAATTATGTCACTAAGTTCCATAACGGGTTGAGTATGATATTGACACGCATGATTTATGTTTCAAAGGCAAGCCTTGTGGTTTTTTGGGTATTGGTACAGATCCTTTTGTTGTATATATGTGTTGTCCAGGGGTACGGCGGGGCCCTGTCCCGTCATATGACACTGTTGTTACTCTTAGAGGTCTGTAGACATATGTGTGGGTTTGTATATAATTGTTGTACAGTTGTGTATGTGTGACTTATGTTTTGGGACGTTCCCATTCGTAGTGGCAGCCTTGTCGTCTTGCGTATGTATATATGTTTTGGGATGCTGTATGTAGTGGCAGCCTTGTCGGCTTGCGATATATATATATATTGGGGCGTTCCCACATGTTATGATAGCCTTGTTTCGCCAGGACGCTTATGTACGATGTTATCGTTGAGAAGTTGTAACTCCTCGGGGAGACAAAGGTTGTACTATGATATGTATATATATATGTGTGAGCTTTGAGACGACGTCTTGCCTTTATATATATAAGTTCTTTATCATACTAGTTGTGGATGATTATAGTTAACAGGTGTGTACGAGTGTCCAGCTCGGGCACCAGTCACGGCCTACGGGGTTGGGTCGTGACAAAAGTGGTATCGTAGAGTTCATCCTCGGAGTGTCTACGACCGTGTCTAGTAGAGTCTTGTTTATCGGTGTGTTGTGCACCACATCTATAAACAGGAAGCTACAGGACATTTAGGATGTTACCTTTCTTTCATATCTAAGATCGTGCGATAGAGCCAAGCCATAGGAAATGAGATTTCTTATACTAACCTTTGATTTCAAAGCAGAAGAATGGCATCGATAGAAGAAAGCGACCGACGATATTGGAAGTTACAAAGCACAGGTAAGTAAAGGTACGAAAGGTATATGTTGGGTAAGGTATTGAGGTGCGATTGAAATGTAAATTGAAGATTGAAGGGAAAGTAAACGGGGAAAGTGTAACAAGTGCGCTTGAGTTGAACAAGAACACACGAGGTAAGTTCATCATTTTCGTACTGTTGTTGATATTGGGAGCCCCGTGTTGTGTGATATGATATGATATATATATATATATATATATATGTTGGCCCTGTGAGGCATTGTTGGTATTTCTGCGTGCGGTGTTTCGAGATGGTAAAAAATACAGAAGAAACTCTGCCAAAATTTTCCTAGAAATAAAAAGAGAATGAGACATAGGTTTGTGATATGACTTGAAAGGTTGTACCAATAGTAATGATAGGATTTGACTAAGTTGCGAGTACGGCTGACCTCGAGAAATAAGTTAATTGCTGAATTGATGGTAATAGTAATTAGGAGGTCGATATTGATATGGTAAAAAGGGTTTGGAAAACTAAGAGATGATTTAGAAAAAGGGATAGTAAATCGTGATAGGGTGTTATATTAAGGTATCGACTGAATTGATAAGCAAGGATAAATTGTGGCGAGTTTATAGTTAAAAGAAGTAATAGTATGATGGCAACAAGGGCATAGAGGAAAAAGAATTGTGACGGATATGAATGTGTTGATAAGATAAACTTGTGAGATATTAAGGATAAGATCGACCGAAAGGGTAAAAGGTTAAGAAGTGTTACATTATAAGATTGATTATGAACAGAAATATAATGTGAATATAATAAGGATTGTTATGAAAATAAGTTAACCCTAGTGAGGAGGTGACTAGAGGATATGACAAGAATATGAGGCTATGTGACTAAAGTATACAAGCGAGTTATAGAACGAATAAGAAGGAGTTATAAAGTTCTTCTGTAGGGAAAGTGTGGAATAAAGGTTGTATGATAACGAGTACAAGAAAAGAAAGAGGAATTGAAAGAAGGAAATAAGAAGAAAGCGAGATAACAGTGTAGTAATAGGTCATGACATGTGTAGCCGAGGACACGAGTACTATAAGTGACGGAACTGTGAAAGACCAAGTTATAGAAAGATGAGTAACGAGGTAGAATGAGTGCTAGAAAATGACTGGTATGATACGAATAAACATGGATGAACAGAATACGTTTTGAAAATGAGAAAAGGATTATGCGGAAGTAATGTGTTCCGAAGGATACAGAGGTAGCATAAGATTCCTCGTGTACAGAATAAAAGATAGACATAGACGGGAGAAATGATAAGGGAATTCTAAAGGAAGCATCCAAGATAGACTTAACTAATTGAGCACGAGTATAAAACGAAAGGGGAATATATAGTTATGAACTTACAGGTGTAGTACGACGACAGGGTGATAAGATAAGACTATCGTTAAGATGAACTTGAGATGATTTTGAGTAAGTTAGAAGCCGGTGTTGGGTACACAATAAGGGTAAAAAGGGCATAAGGCATAAAGGAGTACTGCGTGTACACGATTTCACCTCGAAAATAGTGGAATCCTTAAAGGACAAAGACGGTAGGCCTGAGGAGCAAATGATGTACTATAAACTTATTAAAGAAAACAGATGATATAGGTTGGGATAAAGATAATGTTACAAGAGAACTTTGGACACTTATCGTTGGAATATAAGTGCTACCTAATTGAGATTGGAACGACTACTAATACTAATTAATTATTGACTGAAGTAAGTGGAATGTGGCTTTGGATGAGTTGCTACATTGGTCGCATTACTCGAGTACAGATTATCAGATGAAATTTTGTACTATATACAGAAAGGTTCTCGTCGCTTTGTGATTTTGTTAAGGTTTCGTACGTGGATAATCAAGTTATACATTATAGGGGAAAGAAATGGATATGGTAAAGATACCAAGTGAATTGAAAAGGATCGGATGAATTTGAGATTGGAAATAGGGACATAGAGCGAGAATATAAACGGATAATGGTATAAGTACACCCTTAAGGGGGGAAGCGGGTGCGAGAAATGCAAGTGTGAGATGGAAACAATTGACACTGCAATATATTTGATATGGATGCTTAAACTTCAAGCGAGATCCCTTGCTAAAACAGGTTAGTAAGATCTGAAAGCCGGCAATAAATGGACAGAAGTTAGGATGGTAATTGAGACAGTGCTAAGAATTATTTGTAAAGATCTTGAATGATATGACATTACAAAGTGGGTGCTTTTAAAAAAAAAAAAAGCATACTACAAGAGAATGATAACGAGTAACTTATGAGATATTATAAAGGATAGCAATGCTATACAGGATTAGAGGCTAAGATGTTGGCAATAGAGTTGTTCGCTAATGATTTTGCGACTTATAAGTAGCAAAGGAGAGGGGATAGAAAACCTCCTATAGTAGGAAGTGAGAAAATCAAAGGGTGAATAAAGGAAGGGAAAGGAGTATGACAAGATAGGCTACGAGCGAATTTTAGTACGAATAAGATATGTAAGCAGAATGAACTAGGAGAAGGAAAGACTATGACTAAGATTGGATATACTTTATACAAGTTGTACAAGAATAGTTATACAACCTACGAATATTGTATACTAAGAATGAGACCAAATGAGTACTTGATGAGAAAAGTTAAGGATTCAATAATAACAGTTCGGTTACGATATTTTGGGGTACATTAAGGAAAGATGTAAAGATGGTTTAAGCTAAATTACCGAGATAGAATTAATATTAAGGGCAATTAGGACATGGCCATAATTGAGTTGAGGATTTACCCCGGTACCGATTGTAAGATAAGAGAGGAGAATACAAGGTAAAACATAAGGTTTAGTGAAGCGACGCTAAGGTATTTCTTGGGCTAATTTGAGTACCTTCGCATGTTCTTATAAAGATTGCAACATAATGTGTGACGGAAAGTTAAGAGTAAAATCTGAGCAAAGAAGCAATAGAAGAGTTTGAATTAAAAAATAAAGAAATGATACGAGATAATGTGCCTAGAGTGTTACAAGTTGGGTTAAGGGAATTATAGAATGGTTTAAGTGAGACGATCGTAACAAGTATCGTTACTAAAAGACGGTGAACTTACATGTCAAAAAAAAAAAAATATGTCAGAATTATACCAGCTAATGATAGTTAAAGCACAAAGCGGCTATGTAAAGTTATTATATGAGAGAACTTCATTGCTACTTGATAACTAACTCTAAGGATAGAAATTAAGAGCTAAAAAGTAGAGTGACGATTAAAGTCTTTTAAAGAAGTCGAGAAATAATACCGAGGTGAAGATTCCGAAATATGGACTTCATTACAACTTACTCGCACTCCATGGAAGTATGACTCTATATGGGTTATTGTGGATGGGATGACAACATCAGCCCACTTTCTTCCAGTCAGGACTATTTATTCATTTAAGGGCTATGCGAGATTATATATCAAGGAGATATTGAGACTTTATGAGGTTCCACATCTATTATATCGGACGAGAGGGGCTCGGTTTACGGCTAACTTCCGAGATCATTCCCGAGGAGAGATTGGGGTCTGGTGAATCTTAGCAAGCATTTCACCTTCGGAGGCGGACGGACGAGCCGAGCGTACTATTCAGTACACTAGAAGATATGTTACGGGCGTGTGTATGATTGACTTCGAGAGGTAGGCGGGATGATCGGTTGCCATTTATTGAGTTTGCCTATAATAATAGCTACCATTTAGTATCCGAGAGTACCGTATGAAGCTTTGTATGGTGAAGTACGGAGTCACCTATTAGTGGGTTCGATGTTGGGAAACTAAGTTAATCGGCCCGTATATGATTCAACAAGCCATTGATAAGGTAAAACCTATTTAGGAAAGGTTATTAGCGACTCGAGTCGACAGAAGCCATATGCAGATAATCGACGTCGACATTTAGAGTTCCAAATTGGCGATTGGGTATTCTTGAAGGTGTCACCCATGTAGGGTGTAATGAGATTCGACAAGACGGGGAAGCTTAGCCCGGGATATATTGGGCCTGATCGGATCATTCGTAAGATAGGCAAGGTTGCCTATGATTTAGACCTATCACCTAATTTGAAAGCAATGCATCTAATCTTTCACGTGTCGATGCTTCATAAATGAATTGGTGATCCTTCTACAAGTATTCTCCGTGGATGATGTCCAGGTAACGGAGGAATTATCTACGAGGAGAACCCTATAACTATACTTGATCGTCGGTGAGAAGGTTGCGTACTAAAGACGTGGCTCCGTTAAGGTATTGTGGCGGAATAATAACCAGGAAGAGATGACTTGGGAAGCTAAAGAGAAGATAAAGAATAAGTATCTTTACTTGTTCCCTATGCCTACAGGTAATCTAAATTCCTTATTTAATTATATTGATTAGTGGATGAGACTATATGTCCACGCAATAAAAGAAACTTCCTCGAAGTCCTTTAAGACCTGAGACTAGTTTAACATTCGAGGACGAATGTTCTAAAGGGGGGAAGGATGTTATATCCGTATTTTTATACGACGGATTATTCGTAAGCCAATCGACATAAGTCCGAGGACAAGATTATTTTTGGATATGAGACAAGGACTTTTAATCCCCGATTTTTCAAATGGCACGAATTGCTTATAAATTTTAATTGGCATGGAAATATTAATGGAGATTGGGATTAATTTAACATGATTAAATTATTAAGTGGGGATTAGTGATTAATTATGATTAATTAGCCTAATTAGACCACTAAGTGGGCCCCACAACACATGGACAATTATGATTGGCTCATAAATCTTAGTGGGACACATGTCACAAATGGACACATGTCACTAAATTGGGCAACATATATAAATGAATTAGTGACTAATCTTAAGTTCATAATTCATCTTGAACACATTAAGAATTACCAAGAGAGAGAGAGAAGCTCACGGCTTAACAAATTAAAAAAAAAAAATTTCAACAGCCATGGTGGAGGAGCTCAAAAAAAAGGTGTGAAGAGAAAAATTAAACTCATAAAGGTGTTCAAAACGTCCCAAAAGAGGCAGCAAGTTAGATTTAAATTGAAGAGGAAGAGATGGTGTGAATTGTGCAACAATCGGTCCAAATTGAAAATGAGGTAAGACTTATTCTTTTGTTATGAAATTGAAGTTAATGGTGTTGTAATGAAGATATTAAATGGTATTAGATGAAATTGGAAGGAAGAAAAATGGTATGAGTTCGTTGGTGTTGGTCCATGGAGTTGTTCTAATTAGATTGAGTTTGATTGTTGTTGTTGTTATTATTATTAGGGATTATATGTTAAAAGTGAAGAAATTATGTATGTTCATGTTGGGATGTTGTTGAGCCGTAGGGGTATTTTTTTACATGGAAGTAGTGGACTGATTTTACTTAGTATTTTGATTGTTGTTGTTATGGATATTATGATGAGAATGAAGGATTTAATGGTTCAAGTTGGAGTTGTAATTGTTTGTGGGCTATTGTAGAAGTTAAAATGATGTTAATAAAGTTTCTTATATTTATGTGAATGATGTTGTTAACGTGTGGTTGTTGGTATAGTTAATGAATTTGAAGAAAAGAATGTGTTGTTGTTGTTCTTGTTGAACTTGGAAGATTATATGTTGTATTGTGTGTTGGTTGGGCTGTTTTGGAGTGTTGTACGGCTGTCCGAGTGTTCTCGAGTCTTGTTTGAATAGTCTCGGATTGATACTTGAACGTATGATCATTGATGTTGGCTTGATTGTATGTGGTTGGTTTGAATATAAAGGAAACGTCGTCAAATTATCTAGAAAGGAATTACTAACATTAGAATGCGTTTTGAATCTCTTCGTAGTTTAATCGTAGTTCTTGACGTCTTAATATAGGTTGAGATACTATTGGGCAGCGTATATGTGTTGTGTTGCGAGTAAACGCTAAAGGTATATAAAGCCTATCCTTTCTTTCTTTTGGCATGTCCTAGATGTAAGTATGATACGATATGAGCTTGGGGGTAATTCTATTCATAAGTTCCGAGCATGATATTATGATTCTTATTCACTTCTTGATATTAGAATTCTTAAAATGGTCAAGCTATTGCCCTCGAGCTTTTTATATGATTGAATAGTAAATGATTCATGAAAGTTCCTATTCCTAAAGGATTCTATAATGAATAATGTCCATAACTTTTATAATTTGTCTCGTATTGATTTGATACATGGCTATGATCCCGAGACTTTATTTTGATATAGTTCGTAATGATATTTAGAGAGAACTTAATATGACTATTATCTTGATACTCGAGCGTTGATTAGTCTACTTATCTATTGAGTCTCAAAAGATGATTTATATGCAAATGGTTACTTACTACTCTGCTCGTGCATACTATTATTACATCTTTCATCGAGTCCCGGCCAGGACATGTTTTCGTGCACGCATCCATTGCATTATTCACCGAGTCCCTCACTAGGGCCGGACACGTTATATGTATATGTATATAATGATATGATGACATGATGATATGGGATGGCGGCCAGGATGGCATATGATGACTTTATTCACCGAGTCCCTCACCAGAGGCGGGACACGTTATATGTATATGTATATGATGATTTTATTTACCGAGTCCCTCACTTGTAGGGCCGGGACACGTTATATATTCATATGTACAGGATGATTATCTAATTATGTCATTAAGTCCCATAACGGGTTGGGTATGATGTTGACACGCATGATTTATGTTTCAAAGGCAAGCCTTGTGATTTTCTGGTTATTGTACTAGTTTTCCACACTCCTTATTTCAGTATGATCCTATTTACTATATTTCATGCTTTACATGCTCACATATTCCGCACCGACCCCGCTTTTTTCTGGGCCGCGTTTCATGCCCGCGGTACGGATACTCGCTTCGGTGATCCGCCGGCTTAGGATTTCTATCCGAATGTCTTGAGTGCTCCATTGTCCCGGAGCCTAGATTTTTGGTACAGATCCTTTTGTTGTATATATGTGTTGTCCAGGGGTACGGCGGGGCCCTGTCCTGTCATATGACACTGTTGTTACTCTTAGAGGTCTGTAGACATATGTGTGGGTTGTATATAGTTGTTGTACGATTGTGTCTATGTGTGACTTATGTTTGGGACGTTCCCATTCGTAGTGGCCAGCCTTTGTCGGCTTGCATATATATATATATATGTTTTGGGATGTTTTATGTAGTGCGTAGATATATATGTCGGCTTGCGTATATATAGCCTTATTGGGCGTTCCCGCATGTTATGATAGCTTGCTTATGTACGATGTTATACATTTGAGAGTTGTAACTCCTCAGAGACAAAGGCTTGTGATATGTATATATATGTGACGATTTTGAGACGACGTAATGCCTTTCTATATATAAGTTCTTTATTATGCTAGTTGTGGACGATTATAGTTGTCAAGTGTATACGAGTGTCCAGCTCGGGCACTAGTCACGGCCTACGAGGTTGGGTCGTGACACGAGGCATCACAATACACTACATAACCTTCGATCCTTCCGGAAGTGTCGGGACCGGGGCCGAGGTCCTTTGTCTTTCGGCTCTTGGAAAGCTCCGCTCACAAGTACGTCGTTGAAATTTAGCAGCTTTCTGTGTTAGCTTCGTCAATGGTGCCGAAATAGAGGAAAATCCTTCCACAAATCTCCTATAATACTCGAAGTTAGACCCGTGGAAGTTTGTTACGCCGTATCTTAGAACTAAGTTGGGACTCATATCATTAGAGTTTTAGCGGAAAAATTGAAGGTTTGAACGTTTTGCGAAAATGGTTGATAGGCCTACTTCGGGCGGTGATAACTCTTTGATTAGTTGGGAATTTGGGAAAGTACCCTCAATGAAAGTTGTAGTACGTAAAAATAGCTTTCTAACGATATAAGGACCAAGCCGATCAGAGATCGGAGCAAGGAGATATGATCGTCTCAATATGGCTAATAGTAAGGCGTTTAAAAGTCTATAGAATCGGCTAAGTTTTAATACGTACGCAGGTCGAATTTCGTGAAAATCCATTGGGAATTTGAGAAAACTTAAAAACGAAAGTTGTATCCCTTTGAAATAGCTTTCCAACGGTATATTATGGGCCTTGAACAGAGCTATGTACAAAAAGTTATGCCTATTTTACCGAACACTGTGCAGAACCGATACGTGTCGCTCGTGTGGGCGCGTGCGGGCGCGTGCGATGGCTCCGCATTGCGGGCCGATCACGTAATCTGAGTATTTACCTGCAGAATGTCGCGCGATGCCCGTGCATCGCGGACCCATCGCGCAAAAGGTCGGGTTTCGGGTCAAAATTCGGGATTTCGCGTTTTGAGTTATAGTTAAGCTTGGGGTTTATTTTCCTAACACCCCATTCACGAAAAATCACCCTAAATCCATAGAGAACAAGTCCCAAACCTCAAGAACACCAAGGTAAGCCTACTCTAATTATTCCAAGTCAATTCTAATACATATCCTTGTAATCTAAACAAGAAATCATCATTCCTAAAACTAGGGTTTTCAAGAAAAAAACCATCTCGATGTTCAAGAATTCAAGATTTTGGAAATCCTCTTCCAAAGCTCAAGTCTTTAATTCAAGTTTTGGAGCGACTAAGGTATGTAGAACTTCCATCCACATGTGGGAATCTCTATGTTCTTCTCCATGCTCCGTTTCTTGATATCCCATGAAGTTGAACCCTAGGGCATTAAACCCAACATATTGGTAGCCCATAGTTATGTATTTATGTACATGAATTACTGTATCTATATTCGTTATTGTATTCCTAATCTTCCATTACGGTTATTAGGAACCCTAGCTTAATCCGTGAATCATGAATTCTTCCTCATGTGTTCTCATTATGTTTATATGAAAATTTATGATTTTATGTAGCAAGTCATACGCATGTTTTCAACTCAATTATTTATATAATTATAAACTATTGTTATTACCCACATGAATCAAGAACATGTTTGCAAGACTATGACAAGATATTTCATGAAACCATGTTACAAGTTATTTCGTGAAATCATGATTACAAGTTATTTACAAGTTATTTCACGAAAATCATGGGCTTCTTAGCCAACTATATCATGTTCATGTTTTTGAGATTGTTTAGTTAGCAAGGGAAGGCTCGAGATGCTTTGAAACTACGTTGTAGGTAGGATGAGGGTTGTCGACAGGAGGCAACACATACACGTTATGCGGTTGGATCCTTACATGCTTATTATTACTTAAATCTCATATCCCTGGCAAGGTATGAGTGTTCTGCTGGTAGGACGCAAGTACCAGTTGACACGCCATTTACTGTTAGGGCGTGATGGGCACCAAACCCTTATTTAGGGCTTAGAAGCGAACCCGGCGGACTCACTAATATTCATAATCACGGCGGCTCTCCAAATCATGTCACAAATACATAACGAAAGTTTTTCGAAGAATAATACGCTTTTTTACCTTTCTCGAATCAAAGAAAATCGTAACATATAGAAACATATAGAACTTATAATACAATTCGTAATAATACATCGGCTATACGTAGCCGCCACATAAGAATATCTTATACCGACAATTTCCATTAATCGGGGTTCAAAGTCTCTAACGGAACTCCGGATACCATAACATGATGCCACGACTCGGCAGCACTCCGGAGAAAATGGAGCTCGCCAATCCGGCCGGAACATCTTCTACTAATATCTTGACTAGCACACCGGTGTGTACTGCGCGATGAAACATTGCGACCCAGAAAGGGGTCGATGCGAAATATGTGCGAGTATGTAAAAGCATGAAATATAGTAAGCGGGATCGTGCAAGTAAAGAGTACGAGAAAATCATAAAAATTGCCTTTAAAACATAAATCATGCATGTCGATATTATAAAATCATCATATGTACATATAGCGTGCCCCGACCCTACGGGAGGGACGCGGTAATTAAAATCATCATATGCGTGTACATGTAACGATGCCCCCGACCCTCTAGTGAGGGACGCGGTAAAAAAATCATCATATGCCATCCTCGGCCACCCCCCCGTATCATCATATCATCATATATATATATATATATATATATATATATATATATATATATATATATATATATATATATATATATATAACGTGCCCGACCTACAGTGAGGGACGTGGTGAATAATGCAATGGAATTGCACGAATACATGCCTGCCCCGGGACGCGGAAAGCCATATTGAGCTTGGCACGAGCGAGTAGTGAGGAACCACGTACGCATAAAACATTATCAAAGACTGAATAAGTAATCAAAGCGAGTCGTCATTTGAAAATCGGGACAAAAGTTATATCAAATATCTTTTCGGACACTACTCGGAAACATATCAACATCAAAACATATAGAAGAACCATAGGGATCAAAGTGGTATGTCAAACCAATCCGAGTCCGCCTCGGAAAGTTACGGACATTACTCGACCTTAAGGACTTTGTACAATCATATCAAAGCAATCCGAGCTCTTTACAGCAGAAAGTTACGCTCGTTCGTAGTTACGGAATCTTTTTAAACAAAACTCTTTGAAAAAACGAACTTTTATGCAACTTTTGAAATCCAAATCATACCAATGACATAAGGACCACGACTTGGCCACATTAAGAATACGAATATCAAGAAACAAATAAGAATCATAGACATGCTCGGATTGCAAGAATAGAGTTACCTCGGGACTCATGTCATAACTTACTTGCACTAAGACATGCCAAAAGAAAGAAAGGTTGAGCTTACATACCTCGATCGCTTCCTAAGCTAATCCAACTCAAGTATCGACTCTCCAAGGTCTACATAATGTCAATAGATATCGAATATTAGTTGAAGGCATCGAAGAATCAATTCTAAGCCATTACTTTTTCTACGGTAAATTTAGGCGACATTTTCCCCATGGGAATTCAACATCTGAATTTAACTCGGCTAAATCTTCAACAACAATGCCAACAACCATTCTAACAACATTAACTATCAATTCAAAACGCATTATAGCGCTAATAACTCTCTTCCACATATTTCGACAACATTCCAATTATGTTCAATTCAACTACATATATTCAAACTAACATCAATGCTCACGTTATTCGGATATTAATCCGAAACCATTCAAACAAAATTCAAAAATGTTTCGAACAATCCGCACATTATTCAAAGTAATCCAACCAACATACTACTTCACGAATCCTCTAAGTTCAAGGAAACAATCAACAACACATTTCTTCCTTTCAAATTCATCAACTATACCAACAATCCACACATTCAACAATACCATTACCATAAATACAAGGAAGCATATTTGATTCACATTAGCTAGCAAAACATCCCGCACACAATTGTAACTTCCATTTGAGTCATTGAACTTTCATTTACATCATAGAATCTGCACCACAACATCTCAAACATGCTAAATAGAGTTAGTTCTTCTCTTACTACACAACACAACACACACGGCCAAATCCAACATACACGGCCAAACATCAACTCCAACATTTTATGAGTTTCATTTATTTCTACACATTACAACAACACACAAACATGCTAAATACAACTAATTCATCACCCTATACAACACACACCCATCCACCGCCAAACTACACACACACCTGGATTCATTCCTGCAAGATTCCATGATTTTCATTCATTTCTACATACCACAACATGTACAAAAACCATCCACTGACACATGAAAATGAGGTTGAACCTTACCTTTCCCACTTGTTCTTCACTGAAACAGTGTTGTACTTGGCATGAAAAGAGAGTTTGCTTGCTCAACAACTATCCCATGTTAATAAGGACCTTCCATTTGGTAGGAAAACTAAGAAATTATTTCTCTTCGATGAAAAATTGGGAACCATATTCGGCCAAGCCATGGCCGAATAGGCTCTCTCTCTCTCCATGTTTCATGAAATTTCTAGGATGATCATATGATGAAGATGATTAATTAATCATCTTTTATAAGCTTATGTTATACATCGAAAGTGGCCCGGCCCCACTAGTCATGTGCGTGGCCACATGACCTTCTTAATTCATGAATATTTAGTTTCTAAAACATCACTTTTGGCCCATATTTCATGAAATATTAGTTTCCATAATTACCAATTTTTAACCCCAAATTTTCCTTAATATTTCCATCCAATGAAATCATAAGCGACTTATGCCTTAAAACAAAATTAGAAAATAGCCTTGTCTTTAACTTGTCGCAACTAACTTAAAATATTTTGACGTGCAAAATGCGGGATATAACACAGATCATGTTGTCGGTTACACTATAGCATTCCCCACGTTACAAGAAGTTTTATATACATGTATTTTCATTGATTTACTAGTTTCAGACTCTACTCCCGTTTTATGCTCATGTTCAAGTTACATTCGCTTTAGGTTCACGTCCTATACCTATGTTGTGCCAGTTCTTCATTTGGGTTTTTCATACTAGACTATTCCCGTTCTAACGTCCCTTTTGGGGGCACCCCCGGGGCAAATACGGGACGGGGGCATACACCGTAGTGGATCACCCGTTTCGGGCTTTTTGGGGGTCCCTCCTCCGGGTTCAAAAGGGTCCGATTAGTATGCGTTTATGGTAGTCCACCCCGCCGGTAGTTATATTGGGGCTTTTTAGAGGTTTCATAACGAGAATTGTTGAGTGGTTAGCCCTTTTTTGTTTTGGACTTTTCCTTTTCAGATTTTTTGCGAGATAATTTTTAAAATTTTATTCGGAAAAATTTTCTGATTCATTTAAATTATCAAAAGTATATTGTTTATCCCGGACAACAAGCCGAGGGGTTTGCTCGGGCACTCAACAAGGGGGGTTGGTTTACGCCAGGCCGGTTCGGGGGGGACAAAGGGAA
>NW_026726974.1:0-39142 GCF_029784015.1 Lycium ferocissimum
CTATGTTAGCGCTCTTGTACCCTTTGACCAAACATTTTTGGGATTGTCGTGACATTTCTTGTTATGATAAGTATTTAAAACTTGATAACTTATTCTTAAATAAATTTTCCGCTTATTTAACTTGTTATTAGTATTGTGGTTCGCCTACTCGAAGGGATAGTGTAGGTGCCACCACGACTCGTGAATTGGGTCGTGATAGCGACACGCACGTCTATAGGGACTAGTCTATATATTATATTAAAAGCATGAACCCCTAAACTTAAAAGTTAAATTACTAAAATACCCTTCTTTAAAAACCATAATTTTCCTATTTATTTTTAAAAATAATAATGCAGAAACTAGCCCAAAACCACTCTTGGATACGAATGATGTGCCCCTTCATTGAAAATAAAAACATGTCTCCTTCAATAAGGAAAAAAAAAAACTGTTTCGTGGTGTTAAAAGGAAAATGGTGTTGACACTAATCCTTGGTTGTGAATTGTTCCTTGCGGCTTCAGCACTCACTAATCGTTTTGACCAATAGTTGTTAGTCAATTTGCATGTCATTGAGTTTTCTTTTCGTGTACTCATTCCCACCCTTCAAATATTTAGACAGTTTAATTTTCCACATATTTAATTTGTTCTTCAACCCCTACTATCTAAAAGAGATGGTTTATTTAGAAGAAACTAATTTTGATGAATTTAGTTTAGACTCAGTCGACCGGTCGCCAGAGCAACAAAAGTGGGAAAGGATTATTGTTACAAGCAAAATTTTAATCTAAATAATTATAGCCATCAAGGAATTTTGTACCACATGGTTGCACATCCATTGAAAAAAGTACAATATGAGTTAATTCATTACATCAACACCTTGGCTATAATTGATGATGATTAAAAAAAAAAAAATCCAGCATATGCAATGTCCGAAGGAATTTCTTATATAGCCAAAGTCTTTCTCATGGATACCATTAGGAGAAATATATATTTGAAAGTTAGTAGTTGTTACCCCTTCACTACAACGCAAATTACTTCGGAGTAGTGAAATGATATAAGTATATTGTTTGGATGAATTATATTTATACTTGAACATAAGCATGTCATTTTGAGATCAGATGAAACAAAATGTGAGACCTCTATTTAATCATTCTCGTGGCTTTCATTAATGGTTGAAGACATAACTATTATGATGAGGTAAACAATAATTTTTTAGTTGTTGGATCCATGTTAACAACTGTGATAAATATTCCGATCTTAGATGTTCTTATGCCATCCTAACATATGCACGTCACGTTGTGAATTGCACATTAATACGACATTGTGCCTTTATACTCTTCTGCATGCATATAATGACATATATTGAAGTTTGTTGATACATAAAATATGGGGTCAACTATATTCTCGGCAAATTATTTAGAAAGTCAAAGTTTGATGATGAAAAAGGAGTATTATTTAAGTTTATAGAGTGTTATTAGTCTTCTATTATAATGTATAACACACACAACTAAGAACTCAATAGACAAAAATATTAAGAAAAATTATTCGGTGGTAGGATATTTATTATTTAGTGTAAGAACATGGATGATGGATCGTTTTAACGTGAGATGTTCGGCGTTGTTCTTTTAAAGAAACTTAACCTCTTAAGTCGATGTCATGTTAGGTTTTACTCCATAGTGGAATTATTGTTTGGCTGAAGTTTCTGTTTGTAAAGTTTTGTGTTTGTTTGGAACAAACTTTCAAATTTTGTTGTTCGTTTGAAACGAACTTTCAATTGAAAATTGCTATTCTTTTTCATACAGATTTAGTATCACATTCAATGTAAATTTATTTTATATACTACTCTAACATGTTAGTTGGATTATGCGGTCAGACAATTGGTAATGCATATACCTTTTACTAATTAGATGTAAAGCTTGAACGAGATTGATACATATTTGTGATTGTATCATTAATCTTATTGAGTTAGGATGGTACTATATAGAGAAGATTCATTTCAAAATGTGATTGTCAGCTTGAGCTCAATTCTGCTTGTAAGTTTTTAAAGCTACTCTTATTTAAGTTAAGTGCAAATAAGTGAATAACTTGTTTGGAGTTGGAATTGTTTGGAGAAGTTTTCATTCATGATCCAAATATACACAAATATGTACACCTCCATCCAAGAATTTTATAATGGTTTTGTATTGTTGAAAGCCAAGAGGCAGAAATTTTAGTGAGAACATTATCTTTGCTAATTTTTTTATAGGTCTTTATGAATTATTTTCGTGCATTTGAATGGTAGTAAATATTGAAACTACTTATTGGAGAAGAAGGGAGCATAAGAAGAGAGATAATATTATTACAAATGAAAGGTAAATTTATAGTACATAATTTTTCAAGAAAAGTATTCAATTGATTTACTACATAGCTAAGTAAATGTTATTTATGAAATTTGTAATTTTAAAATGTAGGTATGATACACTAACTAGGGAACTCTATGAAATATCGACTATTCCTGTTAATAATGTGCTAATCAACCTGACAATTCAAAGAGTAATAGATCAAGCTCCGAAATAAATAATTTATGTTTTAGTCCGCACATAGAAATTTTTTAACTTATGCTAATACAATTACATTACAAGTCATGGCTTCCGAAGCCGATGGGACTTTTAAAGTTTGTTGCTTTCAAATTCAGAGTTGATGCATTTTTAATAATCTTCTTGGTAGCTTAATTGTTCCACGGGGAATGAGCTTATTGTTTAGGATATTATATATTTATTAATTGTAAAATTTATATTGATATTATTTTCTTAAATCATATACTATACAACTTGATAAACGCGTGCAGCACACGTGCCGAGAAACTAGTTATTATAAAAGCGTGAATATAAATGTTGGTTAACCAAAATATCCTTCAAATATTGAACGACTTTTATGCCCTTTTAGTCTAATTCTATCATATTTCTACTGACTATTCTGGTAAATAAAAAAATTACAATTGAAATAGAGTTTTAAACAAATTCTACTTCCGAATTTCAATTCCCAAACGAATTAAAAAAAGAATCTTTGATATAACGTTTAAATCCTACCCTATTAATTCTCGGACGCAATTAAAAAGTAGAAAAGGAATTTGATTCCACTATAAAATTATCCTTGCCGAACTTTTGACTGTTTTAATTAATAATAATTTTATGTTGACAATATATACTAATCCCACTACAAATTTAATTCCAGTTTTGTTCCTTTAAATAATAATTAATGAGAAAAGTACGTTCGAAAGCCGCGTCGAAAGTGACTAGTACCCAAATCGCTTACTCGATTACGTGACAAAGCCGTGCGGGGAGAGTGGATGCGAATATGTTGGCGTTAAGATACCGAGAATACGATAACGTTTCGGGGTTAGCTGGAATGCCGGAGCAATTCCATGATGGGTGACCCTGGGAAGTATCCCAAAAATTTCATAAGTATAGAGATAGAGGACGAATGTGAAGTGGGGTAGCCTAGATGATATTAAAGTATATGGGATGACCGAGACGTAATAGAGGTTGCGTAAACCGAGTTGGATTGTCGGTAAAAGGGAACAAGTATAGTACATTACCCCTAGAATCTGTGGCAAGTTTAAATAGTGGTTGGAAATGTTGTGAATGAGAGGATAACAAGAAAGTATAAGTCAACCAAGTATCCGAACGGACGTGTTAGGTAATTGTGTACGACAACCATAAGGGAAACCTCCCGAAATGTGATAACACCCGATAAGGCGTTCAACATTCGAGGACGAATGTTCTAAGAGGGGAGGATGTTACATCCCGTATTTTGTACCCCTCGGGTAAGTCAAGGCGAGTGACACAAGTTGCGTACGGAAAATTGTAAAGTGGGAATATTAAGAAAGGCCAGGGGTAAAAAAGGTAAATTTGCATAATGACTCATGGAAATATGGAGAAAGGCTAAGGGCAAATTTGGAACCAAGGGAAATATTTTTCATGAAATTGAAATGTCTTGAAACCTTCATGGATGACCCAATGGGACATAATGACCGTGTTTTCATGTTTGTCACTCGAGTCTCGATATACGTGCATACCGGATTCCCATCACTTGTTTTATTGAAACTTATAATCTGTTTTAAGTTTTTCGTGGGTGTTGCTATTCATTGCTAGTCTCGTCTTTATAATGTTTGTTCTTTCAATGCGAGACGAAGCGACCGTGGTTATTCCATAAGGTAATCGGCTATTTCCGACCTTACGTCACCCCGATAGACACATGACTTTCTTTGGGTTCCTATGCATGCTGCTTATATGATATGTACATGATATGTATATGACATGTATATGATATGTATATGAAAATGGGGAAATTTTGGGGAATGGATACTTGTTGCGCTATAGACGCATTGCCACCTGGTCAGCTGGCGTAATTCCATCCCGACGCGGATGCCGGGACGCGGACACATGTGGGAAGCCGACGTATTTCGGCGACATGACTTGTTATTTTCAAATGTATATGACACGAAATGTTTTGAATAAAAGTATATGATAAGCAAGCATGACATCCGCCGAAAGGCACTTACGTACAGATTATCCTTTATCTCACTATATGATCTTTGGTCTCACACGTTGTTATCGCTCATATGTTACATGTTTCATTGTATTATTTCCATGGCTTACATACTCGGTACACTCGCTCGTACCGACCCCTTTCTTCGGGGTCGCGCCTCATGCCACGCAGTCGACAGTTGACGGCTCGACTCAGGAGCTTTTTCCCGCCGTATATTGAAAGGCGCTCCATTGTTCCGAAAGCTACTATTTTTGGGTACCACTCTTATGTATATATTTGAAACACACAATACTTGTAATCACATGTATTTTGTTTAGAGGCTCGTACGTATATGTACACGTATGTTCATAACCTAGTTGTCTTTGTCGCCGTGTGATATGTCGATACGGCTTGATCATTACTACTCGTTTACATGTATGCTATTATCCGCGATGTTGTGGAAAAAAGTGCCAGTGTTCATACGGCCCACTTAGTAATAAGAACAGGACATATGACAGGGGGTGCCCGGTACAAGTATCGGGTACTCGTCGCGGCCCCTAGTTGGGTCGTGACAATACTAATTTAGGATCATTCAAACATAAACCAAGAACATTCCAAGCCATATATCCAATATTCAACAATTCCATCAATTTTCATATTTCACCCAAAATTCCTACATATGTAACAAAACCATCTCAACACATTTTCTACTTACTAATTCATCACCAACAACAACAACCTACACTTGAACAACTTCATTATCATAATGTCATAAAATCACATTAAAATGACATAATTTCCTACAATCCATTTTCATGCCAACTTAGCCCATTTCACCTTCATTTACCTTATAAAGATCACAACAACACAACTAACCTACTAAACAAAAGTAATCCATTTCTATTCCATCATTATGCATCACACGGCCAACATACCATCTCCAACTTCAACCAATTTTCATTCAACTTTCATTTCCAATACAAAGTCCACAATAACCACAACTAGAATACTACATAAAATTAACTCATCTTGGCTATACAATATTCACATGCACACGACTACTTACACACATATAAACACCATACAAACTTCCATATTTTCATGAATTCTAACCATTTCTACATACTACAACATAAATAAACCCTTCATAACATATAAAAAGGAATTAATTCTTACCTTTTTCTCCTTACTTCTCCACTTGACCAAGGTGTGCATTTGATGAAACAAGGGTTCTTTCTTTCAAAATAATTACACCAAGTTGTAGAGGACCCTTGAATTAGTGGGAATACAACAAGAAAATAATTTTTAGAACAAGATTTCATGGGGGGAAAATTCCCCCATCTTGGCCGAAATGGCCATGGTTTTTCTCCTTGTTCTTTCTTTTCTTTCTCTCAAGTTTTCTTGAAATTTCTTAAGGCATATGATGAATTAATTCATCCATGTGCCTTATATTAAAGGGTCATGTGCATGGCACACACCCATGTGCATGGCACATGCCACCTTGTTTCTATTTTCTTTCTTTCTTCTTTTTTTTTTCATGAACAATAATTTGCTAATTCCAATTTTGCCCTTGGCCTTTCACAATATTTCCTTGAGCCACTTTGTGAATTTTCCTTTTTACCCCTAGTCTTTCCTTATATTTCCACATCCAAATTTTTCATAACCAACTTATGTATCAAACAAGGTCAAATTATAATCTTGTCCTTAACTTGTCACAATTATCTCAAATTATCCGAACGCGAAAAATACGGGGTATAACATGCATATCATTGGCCCTCAGAGGTAGTTCAGATATACAGGTTGCATTCCTTTCATCTTATGTACTTTTATGTCTCCTTTATGTTACTCCCATGCCTTGCATACTCAGTACCTTGTCCGTACTGATATCTCTTTCTCTGGTGGCGCTGCGTTTCATGCCCACAAATTGTGTAGACAGGTTGACGATCCGCCACTGTAGGCTACTGTTCAGCTGATATTGGAGCACTCCTCTTGTTCCGTAGTTGGTGTTGTGTTTTTGGTATGTTATACGTTTTTGTGCATATGGATATGACGGGGCCCTGTCCCAACCTTATTATGTCATATACTCCAGTAGAGGCTTGTAGACAGTCATGGGTTAGTTCGACATTGTATGGTCCCTCTGGTGTATATTTTTGATGTATAGTATTTCATGTCGGCTTGCACAGTTTTTGTCCAGCATAGTATTATGGTATGTCCTTTCGGGCTCATCCCTTTTCAGCGTATTTGTCATATGATCTAGACATTTTTATCTAATGACCCTCGAGGTCCACTCTTGTTTTTGACTATGATATGAGAGTATGCTTAGCAGTGCTCGGCAGGTCGGACCTGGGTGCCCTTCATGGCCCTCCAATTTGTGTCGTGATAAACTTAGTATCAGAGCAGTTGCGTCCTAGGGTTGTCTACAAGCCGTGTCTAGCAGAGTCTTATTTATGGTGTGTTTTGCACCACACTTATAAACAGGAGGCTGCAGGACATTTAGGAAGATTGTCCTTTTTTCTTATCTTAGATCGTGCGATAGAGCTGTACCATCAGAATTTTTTTTTTTAATAACGTACTGTGATTTCAGCGATATGCCCGTGATTTGTAAGAGCTTCGGCCTGGGCCCGATAGATAAGGTTGCGACAGAGATGAGGACCGGCCGTGCACCACCCAGACGCTGTGGCCGGGAGTCCCGAGCGAGGCCCCATCTCGCCTTCTCGAGCCCTTCCATCCCACGGGATCTCGGAAGGAAGATCGTGCCCCGCGCACCCCAGCTTCCTCCTCACGACGCATCGAGCCGGTGAGATGCGGCTTATTCGGTTATTGACTCGGTTAGTTGTTGCTCGAGCCCGGCGTCATGGTACCGATCGGGTATGGTGATGTGGTCATTGGTGGTTAAGACTTCATCAGTCGTGACCTCAAAATTCTTTGGATCGAAACCGAGACGAGGGACCGCGTAATTTTATAGATCGATGGTATGGACATCGAGGTAATGCATGCGCCCGGACACCGAGTCGAAGAGTTGGCTTCTTACCCTCGTTGCGAGATGTTGCTATCCGGTCAGGTATGAGACTCGTGTTGTATAGAGGGACTAATTCACCCACGGCCAGTGATGGCGTGGAGTTCGCGCAGGCTTTCCTTCGATACTATTTGCCGGCGAGAGACCCGACGGCCCAAGTCTGATCGGCCATGAATTTACGTTGGGGGAATATGAAAGTGTTCGAGAGTACGCCTCTTCATTTTAATTTGTCACAACCCAATCGATGGGTTATGACGGGCCCCCTGAGCTAACCTACCGGCACCACAAGACATACATACATCACATAATCATACCTGAGTGGGCCGTAATGCTAGCTAATAGATATCTTGAACTGTAAGGGAATACAAACCAAAAGATATATATCTGTTACACCTCGAAAAATTTCCCGTTGATGCACAGTGAATAGACTAACAAAGGGCATGAAGTGTACGATGTTTCATTAAGTAAGAAATAGCATTTAATGATCCTAATTGAGATTTCAAAGACATTGGAGGTAAGAGAAGAAAGTCACAAGAAAGGCAAGGTATACGCTACATGGTCGATGAGATTTATGACTAATAAGTTAACGATGACTTAATGATGTTTTGGAGAAGAGTTATAATGTCCCTTAGATTGTTAATGAGGTGTTAAACAAGTGTTAAGAAGCTTCCATAAGGATTGGAGAACAAACGAGTCGACGAGAACGAATTCCGAAAAGTTGGGCAACATACGGTCCAACATACTGGCCGTATAAAATATACTGGCCGTATGTGTTAGGGCCGTATGTTCCGCCTGAATGGGGACCTTCACCGGACCAAACATACGGCCGACATACGCGCATAAAAGATACTGACGCAGTATGTTGGTCCGTATGTTCATGTCGGGACATATTTTAAAAGTTGATATAAGGACCCCATCTCATTTAATTCATTTCGTTCTTTCTCTCCACACTTCAAGAATTCTCTAGAACCCTCTCCACTCTTCATCCACAAGAACTCAAGAGAAATTCATGATCAACTTCATCAAACCAAGAAAACCAAGTGTAAGAAACTCGTTAAAGTTCATCCAAGTCAAGAAATTCCATTGGAGGTGAATTAGGGTTTTGGCTCAAGTGAAGTATTTCCACTCAAGGCCCATTCTCACACTATCTAAGGTAAGTTTTATAATCATTCCATATTGTTTAAGGTATTGAGAGGTTAAAAGACATAGATTATGAAAGGAGATGGAAAATGGGTCACAAAGATGAGAATAATGAGATTTTGAGTAGTAGTTTAGGATGAGTCATGATTCTTGATATATTGTGATTATGATCATGTTATAAATGACATTAAGAACATGGGATAAACATTATATGTGAGAAAACGTAGTAGTGTACTATGACCATGATTATGGATGAATTGAAGTGAAATTGTGAAATATGGATAATATAGGTGTATGAAGATTGTTGCTTATGATGTTGTGAATGTAATTATAGATGTTTGGGAGTTGATATATGATATGAGAAAAGTTGTATAAACAAAGGAAATGCTGCACAATTTTCTCTAGCCTTAGTAAGCACGTTCATATAATTGATTAGCTAATGTTAATACGAACTCTCTTGAAGGTAGAAACGTGAGCATTGAAGGAGAACGATCAAGCGATAGAATAGCTAAACAAAAAGGTATGTAAGGCTAGTCCCTTCTTTCTAAGGCATGACTCCCATGGCATGATTTTCCCTTACTCTCCATGACCCTCTTACATTCAAAAAATTATGAGTCTATGTTCATGAAGAGCCATATGAGATAAAGATAAGAGATACGTTATGAGGATGATAATGATAATTATGATAATGATGATGCTTATTGTATACACTCACCTTATATGCTAATTCCTTCAAGGTGAGGCAGAATGCTTATGAATGCTCCATAATGGAATCGGGGGTTCACGACCTTATGTCACCCTGATAAAGTATAGTTGTCTTTGAGTTCCTATGCATGCATTATGATAAGAGTATGACAAGATTGTGATAAGCCTATGAGATGTACATGATGATGATATTACACCGCGCCTATATGGCCGGGCAGACACCGCTAAGCGAGCGAGCGTAAACAGATACACCATGTCTAGATGGCATGGACAGACACCATTAGTGGGCGGCATGAGATGGTTACCCCGGACGCGGGAGGCCTGGACACGAGCTAATGATGATCACACCGTACCTATATGATCGGGCAGCTTATACATATATATGCATACATGATATGATGATGTTTATGAAGTAAGTCAGCATGCATTGTTTCTATCATGATTGACAGGCAGTTACAGGTTGTTCTTCATTTGATATCCCTTTATTTCATTGATGTATCGTTATTGTTTATGCCTTACATACTCAGTACAATGTTCGTACTGAGCTCCTTTTCCTTTGGACGCTGTGTTCATGCCCACATGTAGACAGAGAGGTGATCCAGATTCATAGGAGTTATTAGCAGACTTGAGAGCACTCCATTGTTCCTGTCACGACCCAACCGGAGGGCCGCGACGGGCACCCGGTGCTAACCCACCCAGGCACCTCTTATCATACTTTCACATTTACATCTAGGTGAGCCATATAGCTAAATCATACTTTTATCCACAATCATACTATTTCCATTGGGCGACAATTCATTTATATCATCATTAGCAACTATGCCCATATCAATGTACATAAGCCGACGAGGCTAACAAAATAATATCCAAAATATAGACCGACGAGGCCAAACACATCTAACCATATACACATGTCTACGAGCCTCTAAGGAGAGCACATCATATCATATAGGCGGGACAGGACCACGCCGTGCCCATAAATATGTACACAAAAGAATCAATACCCAAAGCTGTAGCTCCGAATGAAATGGAGCTCTGCTATGTAGTCCCTGAATAATGAGGCTATGGATCAAGCCTGTCTCCCTGGCCACCTGCGGGCATGATGCAGCTTCCACAAACAAAAGGACATCAGTATGAAGAATGTACTGAGTATGTAAAGCATGATCAACATCAATATGAAAGCATAATAAACAACATGTGAAATAGCATAGGATGGGAGATAATAGTATCATCATCATAACACTTACTTGCTTTTCATAGGGACATTTCATTTCTACTGCGTGATTGTGTACATACATCCATATCCGTATCCGCACTCGTTTACATTCCATATCCATACTCGTATTCGTAGTCATATTTCTATTCATACTCGTATTCGTTTACATATTCATATTCATAGCATTTCTGTATTCATAGCATATTCATATTCATATTATATACATAGCATTTACATAGCATACCCGACCATGAAGGTTCGGTGTTTCACCTACCTGGCCCTACCAAGGCTCAGGGTCATGCATACCTGGCCCTACCAAGGCTCAGGGTTGTCCGTACCTAACTGCAGTGGTGCGCGCGCATTATATATATGCATATTTACTATATTCTACCCGGTCATATAAGCTCGGGGCTTCATAATAGCCATACATAGGCACATATACATAAAAGCTCATAAGCATCTTTAGCATCATTACTATCATCGTTCATTACATCTATCCCTAGAGGATTACTCATCATGTGAGGAATTTAGTACAATCGTAACATATCGAAGATCATGAGCTTAGTAGCTTTTTAGAGATAGAATCATTTGGAGGATATCATAGGCTCATAGAAGAATAGATATTTGGCTGAAGAACCATGCCTTATGAAAGAAGGGTTAGCCTTACATACCTCTTCGTTCAACTATTCTATCACTTGCACGCTCTTCTTCAATGCTCACGTTTCTACCTTAATTAGAGTACATACTAACATTAGGAAATCGATAGCATAGCATACATAACTAAAGCTAGAGAAAATTGGGCAACATCTCCTTTATATATACGACTCCCTCCATATCATATATCAGCTCCCAAACATCAATAATAACATTCACAACATCATAACAATAGCCTTTATTCACCTACATTATCCTTACTTCTCAATTCACTTCCAATCATCCATATTCATGGTCATAACACACGATTAAGTTCATTCATATACAACGTCTATCCCATGTTCTCAATATCATTTATAACACAATCATAATCATAATGTGTCAAGAATCATGACTCAACCCAAACATTTACTCAAAAGTGACACTATTCCCACATTCATGACCCATTTTCTATTTCCTTCTACAATCCAAGTGTTTCAACTTTAAAATACCTTAAACAACATGGAAATACCATAAAAATTACCTTAGATGGTGTAGGAATGAACCTTGGGTGCAAACACTTCACTTGAGCAAAATCCTAGTTTCACCTTTACTTGGATTCCTTGTCTTGGATGAACTTTAATGGGTTTCTTATACTTGATTCACTTGATTTGATGAAGTTGAACACTAATATCCCTTGAATTCTTGTGGGAGAAATGTAGAGAGATGTTCTAGAGAGAAGGGGTGTGAAGAGGAAAATGAAATGAAATAAAACTTGGTCCCTTATTAAATACACAAATCTGGCCCGACCAGTTTCTATGGACCAACATACGGTCCGTATAAATTATACTGACCATATGTCTGGCTGTAGATTTGGTCTAGAGAGGGGTGTTAATCTGGGCTGATTATATGGCTGAACATACGGCCCGTATGTTTTATACGGCCAGTATGTTTGGCCGTATAATGCCCAATCATTCCGAACTCGTTCTCGTCGACTCGTTTGATCTCCAATCGTTATGGAACCTTCTTGACACTTGTTTATCACCTCATTAACAATCTAAGGGACGTTCTAACTCTTCTCCAAATCATCATTAAGTCATCATTAACTTGTTACTCGCAAATCCTTTCCGATACATACCGTATGACTTGCCTTCTCTTGGCAAACTTTCTCGTCTAGCATCGAATGTCTTTGAAATATTAATTAGGGTCATCAAATGTTATTCCTTACTTATTGAAATACCATATACCTCATGCTCTTCGTTAGTCTATTCACTGTGCATCAACGGAAATTTTTTTCGAGGTGTAACATTCTTCCCCCCTTAAGAACATTCGTCCTCGAATGATAAGTCTTCGGGGATTCTATAAAAATTTTGCCAGGGTTTCCCGTGTAATAGGGCACCACCATCCTGTCACAACAGCCCATAATAACAATGCCTCACAGGGCCACAACATAATAGTAAAAGATTTTGGCCACACACGACCCAAATGCATAAAAAGGAAACCATACATACCTTATGATCTTGATGGATTTCTTCCGGGGGCTGAACTAAGTGCGGGTACTTGGATTTCATAATTTCTTCCGCTTCCCATGTCACTTCTTCTCGATTATTGTTTCTCCACAAAACTTTAACTTAGGCCATTTCTTTGTTCCTAAGCCTCCGTACTTGCCTATCTAATATGGCAATGGGTACCTCTTCATAAGTCAACTTTTCTGTCACTGGAACATCATTTACTGGCACGATCCTAGTGGGATCTCCAACACATTTGAAGATCAAAACATGGAAAAGCGGGTGAAGCGGCTCAAATCAGGAGGTAGATCTAATTCGTAAGCCACTTTGCCTACTTTGCGCATAATCTCATAAGGCCCAATCAACCGGGGACTAAGCTTCCCCTTTTTGCCAGATCTCATAATGCCCTTCATTGGCGACACCTTTAGGAATACCCAATCTTTAAATTGAAACTCTAAGTTCCTTCGACGATTATCTGCATAGGACTTTTGACGACTTTGTCGCTAATAACCGATCTTGTATGAGCTTAGCTTTCTCTATGGCTTGCTGGACTAAGTCTGGTCTTATCAATTTAGTCTCTCCTGCCTCAAACCACCCAATTGGGGATTTACACTTTTGCCCATATAAAGCCTCATACGGTGCCATTTGAATGCTCGAATGATAACTATTGTTATAAGCAAACTCAATAAGGGGTAAGTGATCATCCCAATTTCCTCCAAAATCTAACATACATGCCCGTAACATATCCTCGAGGGTCTGAATGGTATGTTCAGCTTGTCCATCAGTCTGCGGGTGAAATGCCGTACTAAGGCTCACTTGAGTCCCCAAACCCTCTTGGAAGGACTTCCAAAAATTAGCTGTAAAATGAGTTCCTCTATCTGAGATAATAGATGCTGGGACACCATGAAGTCGCACTATCTCTTTAACATAAAGCTTTGCATAATCTTCTGCCACATATATGGTTCTGACTGGTAAGAAATGAGTTGATTTCGTGAGTCTATCCACAATCACCCATATAGAATCATACTTATGTCGAGAACGGGATAAGCCTGTAATGAAGTCCATGTTAATTACTTCCCACTTCCAAGTTGGGATTTCTATAGCTTGCAACAATCCGCCCGGCTTTTGGTGCTCGATTTTCACTTGTTGACAGTTAGGACATTGAGCTACGAATTCCGCTATATATTTCTTCATCCCATTCCACCAATATATAGATTTAAGATCATGGTACATTTTCGTTGCTCTGGGGTGGACAGAATAATGGGAACAATGGGCTTCCCTCAATATTTGGTGGCGTAACCCTGCCACATCAGGAACACATAATTTGCCTCTGCATCGGGGAACTCCATCTCCTGCGATCTCAAATAATGACTTCTACTTATGAGGGAGTGTATCTCTGTAATGCATTAGCATGGGATCTTCGTATTGTCGCTCTTTCACTTCCACTACCAGCGACGAGACTGCTGAATTCTGAACGGTAGTTCCCCTGCTACCTGAGTCCACTACTCGAACTCCTAGGCTAGCTAACTGCTGGAGCTCACGAGCCATTTCTCTTTTCTCTGGTTGTACATCACACAAACTTCCCATAGATCTATGGCTAAGAGTGTCAGCCACAACATTTGGCTTTCCGGGGTGATATAAGATATCAACATCATAATCTTTTAGCAATTCCAACCATCGTCGTTGCCGCAAGTTCAACTCTTTTTGCTTGAAGATATACTGAAGGCTTTTATGATCTGTGTAAATATCCACATGGACACCATATATATAATGTCTCCACATCTTTAATGCATGAATCAACTGCCCATTCTAGATCATGGGTTGGATAATTTTTCTCATGTTTCCGTAATTGCCTTGAAGCATACGCAATCACCTTACCATGTTGCAACAACACACAGCCTAGCCCAATGCTTGAAGCATCACAATAAACAACATAACCTTCCAATCCCTCTGGAAGTGTCAGGACTAGGGCAGAAGTCAATCTATCTTTTAGCTATTGGAAACTACGTTCACAAGCATCTGTCCATTGAAACTTTGCTGATTTCTGGGTCAGCTTTGTGAGTGGTGCAGAAATAGAAGAAAAACCTTCAACAAATCTCCTGTAATAACCGCTAAGCCCAAAAAGCCGCGAACCTCTGTAGGAGTTATGGGCCTTGGCCAAGTCTTCACGGCCTCAATCTTTTAGCTATCTACCCGAATACCATCGGCCGAAATAATGTGCCCTAGAAATGTCACCGAGTTCAACCAAAACTCACACTTAGAAAATTTTGCAAACAACTCTCGAGTTTGAAGAACTCTAAGGACAGTACGCAAATGATCCGCATGTTCTGCCTCGGATCTAGAATACACCAAGATAACGTCGATGAATACAATCATAAATAAATCTAGGAAGGGCCTGAACACATCGTTCATCAAATCCATAAACACTTCCGGTGCATTAGTTAGCCCAAATGACATCACCAGGAACTCAAAATGGCCATATCTTGTTCTGAAGGCTGTCTTAGGGATATCTTTCTCCCTAACTCTCACTTGATGATACCCGGATCGTAAATCTATCTTTGAAAACCATTTGGCACCTTGTAATTGATCAAATAAGTCATCAATCCTCGGAAGAGGATATTTATTCTTAATCGTCACCTTATTCAATTGCCGATAGTCAATGCACATTCTCAAGGAGCCATCTTTCTTTCGGACAAACAATACGGGTGCTCCCCACGGGGATGAACTAGGCCTAATGAAGCCTTTCTCAAGCAAGTCTTTCAATTGCTCCTTCAACTCTTTCAATTCTGCGGGAGCCATTCTATAAGGAGGAATAGATATAGGCTTGGTGTCTGGCAACACATCAATAGCAAAATCAATCTCCCGCTTGGGAGGAAGGCCTGGAAGCTCTTCCGGGAATACATCCGGAAATTCATTCACTATGGGAACTGACTGAAGAGTTGGCGGTTCAGCTTCTACATCTCGAACCCGCACTAAATGATAAATGCAACCTTTTGTGATCATTTTCCTTGCTTTAATATATGAAATAAACCTTCCTTTTGGTGACGCAGTATTTCCTTTCCATTCTAAAACTGGTTCTCCCGGAAATTGAAAGCGAACCATTTTCATTCTACAATCAACATTGGCGTAGCAAGAAGCCAACCAATCCATGCCTATAATAACATCAAAATCCACCATTTTTAACTCATGTAAGTCAATCATAGTATGATGGTCACAAATCACAACTATGCAATTTTACATATACTGGCCGGTTATTACCGACTCACCGACGGCGTAGATACCTCAAAAGGTTTGATCGACTCCTATTTCGACTCTAAACCGACCCGCAATATACGGTAGTAACATATGACAATGTGGAGCCCGGATCTATCAAAGCATATACATCATGAGAAAATATCGATAATATACCCGTGACGACATCGGAGAAGACTCAAGATCTTGGCGTCCACCAAAGCATAAATACGTGCCGAGGACCGCTAGAACCGGGGACTCTCCCTCTCGCCTACAATGGCCGACCGGCGCATGTGAACCTCGCCCTCATAGGCGTATAGATGATGAAGATCCGGCTACCGACCCTAAATGCTGGGTCCTACCTCTACCACTAACTGAGGGACAATCACGCATAATATGGCTCGGCCGACCACATGAATAGCAAACCTCTGAACCCAATCGGCACTGACCCCAATGTAACTTTACACACTGGGAACATCGTGGCATGGGTGGCCTCGCCTGACCCGAATCTCCCCTGAACTGAGATCCCGAAAAGCTCTGACTCGGCCCGGGATGGGTAGATCTATCAAATCTCTGGCCTGAAAACCGCGGAGGCGCACTAGTCATAGAATGGCCTGAATGTCTCAAAACTCGCCGTATATGCCCGCCTATGCTCACTCATGGACCAAGATCTAGCCCTCTTGTTATACATTCTATCATGCTTACGCTCACCTCTTTGTTATTGTAGGCTTTCTTCTAAATTTTGTGCACGGGCTTGAATGCGTGAAATATCCATGTTGTCCTGAATGGACGCAGTTAAGCACCTATCCATCAAATGTGGCCCTAGGCCTTTCACAAATCGGCATTTTGGCCACCCATATCCGCTACCATGACCGAAGCATACCTAGCCAAAGAATTGAAGCGGAGACTATACTCTAAAGCACTCATGTTTTCTTGTCTCAAATTCAAGAACTTATCGGCTTTAGCTCGCCGAAATTCTGGAGGCAAATAATGTCGGAGGAAAGCATCTAAAAATTCTTGCTATACCGAGGGAGGCGCATTGGCTCCCCGTGAAGCCATCCACACCGTATACCACTGAACCGCAACATCCCTCAATCTATAGGATGCTAACTCCACAAATTCGGTGTCCGAAGCATGTATCAAGCGAAGTGTCCTCAACATACCATCAATAAAATTCTGAGGGTCCTCATCCAGCTTTGATCTAAAGAATTCCGGAGTGTTCAAGCTAATGAAATCACGGGCCCTTGCACTAACAACCCTATCACCTTGCCCTGTACTTTGCTGCAGAGTCTGGGAAGCAACCAATTGAGTAAGCAAATGAATGGCCTCTTTTACATCATGGCCTAAAGCATTCGGTGGAGGGGCCGGAGGTGCTGGAGCTGGGGCTGAGGCTCCCTCACGCTCCTCTGAAATAGGCACTGAATGAGAAGACTAAGATTGAGCCGTATTCTAGGGCTCACTTTCCTCTACTACTGTTGATGGTGCTCTTTCAGACCGCTTTTCTGCCACTGTCTTGCCCTTTTGGGCTGCCGTAGCCTTTCTCTTTACAGGCATCTCTGAAATACATAACACACGGTTAAGGAGAAGGAAGTACTTACATCATAGCTCTATCGCACGATTCTTATGAAGAAAGAAGGTCATTCATTCCTAAAATGCCCGCAGCCTCTTGTTTATAAGTGTGGCGCGTAACACACCCATAACCAAGACTCTACTGGACACGGCTCGTAGACACACCCTAGGACAGAACTGCTTCCGATACCACTTTTATCACGACCCAACCGAGGCGCGCGGGCACCCCCGGCACCCCGTGCGCCTCTTATCATACTTTCACATTTACCCACCATATAGCTGCTTTTATCCTCAATCATAATATTTTATCATACTTTCACATATTATCAATGTACATAAGCCGACGAGCTAATAAAATATATAGTAAATCATACTTTTATCCTCAATCATAATATTTCTATTGGGCTTAGAATGACACATTCATTTATATCATCATTAGCAACTATGCCCATATCAATGATACATAAGCCGACGACTCGTGGGCACTCGACCTTGGTTTAAGGCCGAGCGAACCCGCAGACCTTCATCACACACGTAAGTTTTTTTTTTTTTTTTTTTTTTTTTTCAAATCATACCAAAATATAATACATACCAAACTAATAAAATCTGTAATCTGACAAAATATATACATAACACTGTACAACACGTCGGCTGATGAAGCCGCCCACACAACTGACATTCTATACCCACACCACTGTCTGCAAAGTCTCTAGGACCATCCAGAAGACATAACGTACATACTCTGACTCAGCAGGTGCTCGTAAGGAATTGGAGCTCGTCAATCATGCGTCGGGACATCTTCAACTCATCTGTGGGTACCTGCGCGGCATGAAACGCAGCCCCCCGAAGACAGGGGGTCAGTACGGAAAATGTACTGAGTATGTAAAGCCAGAAAAACTATAAACATAACATAACCAAAATTAGAGTACCGAAATAGGACCGATGAACCATAATCGACTCGCAATACATCGTAGCGTGCACAAGACCTTAGTTGTATCCGTAAGTACAGAAGCATAACAGACAAAATCGTAGACAGAATCGGAAGTGCAGAAAGCATACCGGACGTACCAGACAGACCCGTAATCGGAGCAAACGTACAGAGTATATCAGACGGATTGTAAACAGAACAGACGTACAGAGGTATATAGACAGAACCAGGATCAGAATCGGGATACAGAGTGAGCGTAACGTCAGACGCAGATCATACAGAACGTACAGAATGCCAGAGACGTATCATACGTACCGATACGTACGTATACGTACGTACAACCAATATCGTTGGCAAATCGCATTCATATCACGTAACATACAGAGTACATGATATCATATCCATATGCAGATAACGTATCCCGGCCCTACTTCGAGGACGCGTAAAGTAGCCGAATCATATATCGATGTGCATGTAATCGAACGCCGTAGCGTACACATATATCGAACCCGCCCTCCAGCCGAGGGGCGCGGTAATCGTAACCCGCCCTCTAGTACGGGACGCGGTGAACATAGACAAATCAAATGCCATCCCGGCCACCACCCCATACATCAAATCATAATATCATATCATAAAACGCAGCCCGCCCGCCTACGAGGGACGCGGTGAACAATGCAGAGAAGTGCACGATAACGCAACCCGGCCCGGACGCGGTGAGCGTACATAACGACGGTGCGGCGTAATGCGCACGATAACATATCGAACCCGGCCCGGACGCATTGAAAGATACATCGAGCCTGCACGAGCGAGAGTAGTGCGTAAACATATGCATACAAATCCGTACTCGACGTACGATACACTTACCAATATCCGAGGTTCAAAAGCAAGTTTCGATCGCCCCTACCAAACGTTGGGATTATCACATCAAAACGCCGTGGCGTATCACCTCGGGTGGTCGAAGCATATTATATCGTAGCGGACATTCCGACGCAAATCCGGATCATACATACACATTTAACTTACGGAGCTTTAACGGAGGACGGAACGTGATAAACATACCCGAGTTACCATACGTACGTACATAAGGGAGGTATCGAGGATTGTGGGCCCACTTTGCACAAAACCAAGATAACATACGAAGTTATGTGCGTTCGTACTTACGTAACTCCTTTCGGTACAAGACCTTTTCATACTTACTCATCTATCAAACATACTAAAGCTTAAATATATGACACGCTTGTATATATATAACATAAATCAAAATCATAGACGGACTCGAAGTCAAGAGCGGAGTTACCTCAAACACATATTATATCATAACCTATTGGCTCTAGGACATGCCATAAAAGAAAAGTAAGCCTCACATACCCGTGTCGCGACCAATATTACGCTCGTTCGTCCAACTTGTTAATCTACATTCGGGAGGATTCACCCATTCATTAGATTTGTTGTCACATACTTGCCTTAACCCTTCAAACACGTTCACTTATATTCGCCGAAATTTCGGCAAAGATCTCCCCCGTAAATGTACCAACCCCGAGAATATGGCTCCGAATCAACAACAACAACAATCCGGGAATTTGACCCGGCCACAATATCAATAGCAACGCCAACAACATTCTAATATTAAGCGCTCCTACACAATTCAACAACATAGATTATATTCAAGTCAACTACTTACATTCAAACTAACATCAATGTTCATACATTCAATTACCAATCCGAAACCATTCAACACAATACTCACAACCCTTCAAATAATTTACACAATAGTTCAAGCAACCCAACCAACACCCCAACTTACCCGAATGCTCCAAACCCGAGAACAACACCATGCACATTCTTTCTTCAAAATTCACACATTACGTCACGATACATACATTTACAACTTCATTTCATAATTTCAAGAAACCATATCAAGACTACACTTCCTTCCAATTCAACCCATACGATTATAGTTTTAACTTGGATTATTAAAACTTCATTTTCCATCATGAAACTCACAACGACGACAACCAAAATATCAATGATAATTTATTCATTTCCAACTACACATAAAAGGGGGACCATACGGCCAACACCAATAAATCCATATTTCATGAATTTCTTCCAATTCCACATTCTACAACGTGCATGAATCATCTACAACCACAACAATCATAATACCAAGTAAAATTTGTTCATCCTTCCTACTCAAAACAGCCCATACACACGGCTCAACTACAACATGCATTGCTCCATGAATTTCATTTGTTTCTACACATTACGACAACACATAAACACGCTAATTTCACTTAACTCTCCCCTCATACACAACAACACACACACGGCCAACACATACACACACACGGCCATACTTCAACATAGGTTATTCCATGTATTTCATTCATTTTTTTCCATACAACAATACATACCAAACATTTATAGAACATAAAGGAAGATTAGTTCTTACCCTCCTTCTTTCAACTCCACTTCCTCGGCTAGGCTCCAAATCATGCAAACGGATGATTTTCTTCTCCCAACGACTACTCCATGTCGTAGAGGATCTCCCAATTGGTATAAAAACATGAAGAGAAAAATTTTCCATATTCACAACATAGGGGCTGGTTCGGCCAGCCCCCTATGGCCGAGCCCCTCTCTCAATTTTCTTTCTTTTCTTTCTTGTCTTCTTTCTTTCTCTCCCACTCTTCAAAGTTATGTCCACACACACACATATATATATATATAGTTCAAGAGTCATGTGAGGGGCACATGCCCCTCTCTAGAATTTTCCTTTCTTTTTCCTTTCTTTTTTTTTTTCTAGAATTTTCTTCATTTTTCCAAAAGATGACTTAATTCTTTTTCTTTCCTCCCTTTTATTTCGGCCACATGGCCTTTTGCAAGTCTTTTCTAGGGCATTGTAAAATGACCATTTTGCCCCTAGCCTTTCCACAAAATTACCATAATGCCCTTTTGCAAATTTCCCTTTTTGCCCTCAGTCTTTCTCAACATTTCCACACTAATAATATTTTTCAACGACTTACGCATTACAACGAAACCGAAAAATGACCTTGCCCTAAACTTTCCGCCATTGTCTCGAAATATCCGAAAGTGCAAAATGCGAGGTGTAACATCCTCCCCCCCTTTAGAACATTCGTCCTCGAATGTTCACTGTCCTTATGAGACCTTATAATATTCTGGGGGAGGGCCCTTCCTGTGGTTGCCCTTTTTCTTTGCGCCATAATACAACTGTTTATAAATATGGTCGCACACCGTTGCACGTCGACGGCCCATATAGTTTCATGGCGTGTATCCTCATGTCCCATTCTTTCTTAGACCCTAGCTTCCAAATTTCATACGGATTTTTATTCCTTAACACACTTTATTCTTGTTACCTACTTTCCTCCAAAATCTTACCCTCTTTACTTTTGTTGTCACTTGAATTCCAGTGTTCTTATTCGATTACTGGTTTCCCACACCGTAGCACCGGTGGCCGGGAATCACACACTCACCGATACAGTCACATATGGGGTACCGTATACATTCATACACATCCACATAATTATCATTGCCTAACCCACAAAATACTTCCCAACACTATTCAAGCCTATCCGGATTCCAGAACTGTAACATACTTCCTGTCCCTTTTTCGGCCTCGCCTGTGGCATTCTATATGACCTGTTGTGGTCTCCAATCATTCCGTATATATTTAATTTCCCTTAGGCCACCCTGGCTTTTCGTTTGTCTCTTATACCCAAATTCATGAAATTTCTTCATACTTCCCAGGGGGTCACCCATCATGAGATTGCTCTCGCCTGAGCACGCTTAACTTTGAAACTTTGGTAAATTCCGGTGCCTTAGGGCCGATATAATCGCGTAAATTTTCTCGTACAACCTTTATTGCATGATTCGGGGCGGTGAAAGTCTTACATACTCCGGACACGCTCGTAACACGTCTTTTCTCGCAAAATTACCATTTTACCCTTTTTCCGTCCTTACTATCCCGAATCCATCCCGCAGCAATTCCCAACATCATCTCGCGTGACATCATACTACCTCATATCTTTACATATTACGTCATATAATATCATGTCATGCCAAATCATAGCCGTACAGGGCTTCCGGTTTCTGATAACAGAACAAATATGTCAAAATTCACCTTCGTATCTTCCCATATCCTCATTCGTCTCCTTCCGCCGTATGTAAGGCTTACATGCGGGATCTGGTTTCCCTATGACTGGGCTCTATCGCACGATCTTATGACAGAAAGAAGGTCAACAATCCCTAGATGCCCCGTAGTCTCCTGTTTATAAATGTGGCCGGCTTCACACTATAAACAGGACCCTACCGGACACGACTCTGCAGACAGCCCTTAGACCGACCTCGCTCTGATACCACTCTGTCACGCCCCAATTTCCGAGGGACGTGATGGGCACTCGACCTTGGTTTAAGGCCGAGCGAACCCGCAGACCTTCATCACACACGTAAGTTTTTTTTTTTTTTTTTTTTTTTTTTTTTTTTTCAAATCATACCAAAATATAATACATACCAAACTAATAAAATCTGTAATCTGACAAAATATATACATAACACTGTACAACACGTCGGCTGATGAAGCCGCCCACACAACTGACATTCTATACCCACACCACTGTCTGCAAAGTCTCTAGGACCATCCAGAAGACATAACGTACATACTCTGACTCAGCAGTGCTCCAGAAGGAATTGGAGCTCGTCAATCATGCTGGGACATCTTCAACTCATCTGTGGGTACCTGCGCGGCATGAAACGCAGCCCCCCGAAGACAGGGGGTCAGTACGGAAAATGTACTGAGTATGTAAAGCCAGAAAAACTATAAACATAACATAACCAAAATTAGAGTACCGAAATAGGACTGACAGAACCATAATCAGACTCAGCAATACAGACTGTAGCAGACAAGACCTTAGTTGTATCCGTAAGTACAGAAGCATAACAGACAAAATCGTAGACAGAATCGGAAGTGCAGAAAGCATACCGGACGTACCAGACAGACCCGTAATCGGAGCAAACGTACAGAGTATATCAGACGGATTGTAAACAGAACAGACGTACAGAGGTATATAGACAGAACCAGGATCAGAATCGGGATACAGAGTGAGCGTAACGTCAGACGCAGATCATACATAACGTACGAATGCCGGAGACGTATCATACGTACCGATACGGACCATACGGACGTACGTACGAACACCGTTGCAAATCGATTCATATGCGAAACGTAACATACGTAGTACCGAAACGGATCATATCCATATGCGGATAACGGATCCGGCCCTTTGAGGGACGCGGTAGCAGAGTCAGAATCATATATCAGATGTGCATGTGATCAGAACGCCGTAGCGTACACATATATCAGAACCCGGCCCTCCAGCCGAGGGGCGCGGTAACGTAACCCGCCCTCTAGTACGGGACGCGGTGAATGACAAATCAAATGCCATCCCGGCCACCACCCCATACATCAAATCATAATATCATATCATAAAACGAGCCCGGCCCGCCTACGAGGGACGCGGTGAACAATGCAGAGAAGTGCACGATAACGAACCCGGCCCGGACGCGGTGAGCGACATAACGACGGTGCGGCGTAATGCGCACGATAACATATCGAACCCGGCCCGGACGCGGTGAAAGATACATTGAGCCTTGCACGAGCGAGTAGTGCGAAACATATGCATACAAATCCGACTCGACGTACGTATACACTTACCAATATCCGAGGTTCAAAAGCAAGTTTCTGATCAGTCTCTACCAAACGTTGGGATTATCACATCAAAACGCCAGGGCGTATCACCTCGGGTGGTCGAAGCATATTATATCAGAGCGGACATTCCGACGCAAATCCGGATCATACACAGACATCAGGAACATTTAACTTACGGAGCTTTCGGAGGACAGAAGTGATAAACATACCCAGTTACCATACAGACGTACATAAGGGAGGTATCGAGGATTGTGGGCCCACTTTGCACAAAACCAAGATAACATACAGAAGTTATGTGCGTTCGTACTTACGGAACTCCTTTCGGTACAAGACCTTTTCATACTTACTCATCTATCAAACATACTAAAGCTTAAATATATGACACGCTTGTATATATATAACATAAATCAAAATCATAGACAGACTCAGAAGTCAAGAGCGGAGTTACCTCAAACACATATTATATCATAACCTATTGGCTCTAGGACATGCCATAAAAGAAAAGTAAGCCTCACATACCTGTGTCGCGACCAACCAGTTACGCTCGTTCGTCCAACTTGTTAATCTACATTCAGGAGGATTCACCCATTCATTAGATTTGTTGTCACATACTTGCCTTAACCCTTCAAACACGTTCACTTATATTCTGCCGAAATTTCGGCAGCATCTCCCCTGTAAATGTACCAACCCCGAGAATATGGCTCGGCTCCGAATCAACAACAACAACAAATCCGGGAATTTGACCCGGCCACAATATCAATAGCAACGCCAACAACATTCTAATATTAAGCGCTCCTACACAATTCAACAACATAGATTATATTCAAGTCAACTACTTACATTCAAACTAACATCAATGTTCATACATTCAATTACCAATCCGAAACCATTCAACACAATACTCACAACCCTTCAAATAATTTACACAATAGTTCAAGCAACCCAACCAACACCCCAACTTACCCGAATCTGCCTCCAAACCCGAGAACAACACCATGCACATTCTTTCTTCAAAATTCACACATTACGTCACGATACATACATTTACAACTTCATTTCATAATTTCAAGAAACCATATCAAGACTACACTTCCTTCCAATTCAACCCATACGATTATAGTTTTAACTTGGATTATTAAAACTTCATTTTCCATCATGAAACTCACAACGACGACAACCAAAATATCAATGATAATTTATTCATTTCCAACTACACATAAAAGGGGGACCATACGGCCAACACCAATAAATCCATATTTCATGAATTTCTTCCAATTCCACATTCTACAACGTGCATGAATCATCTACAACCACAACAATCATAATACCAAGTAAAATTTGTTCATCCTTCCTACTCAAAACAGCCCATACACACGGCTCAACTACAACATGCATTGCTCCATGAATTTCATTTGTTTCTACACATTACGACAACACATAAACACGCTAATTTCACTTAACTCTCCCCTCATACACAACAACACACACACGGCCAACACATACACACACACACGGCCATACTTCAACATAGGTTATTCCATGTATTTCATTCATTTTTTTCCATACAACAATACATACCAAACATTTATAGAACATAAAGGAAGATTAGTTCTTACCCTCCTTCTTTCAACTCCACTTCCTCGGCTAGGCTCCAAATCATGCAAACGGATGATTTTCTTCTCCCAACGACTACTCCATGTCGTAGAGGATCTCCCAATTGGTATAAAAACATGAAGAGAAAAATTTTCCATATTCACAACATAGGGGCTGGTTCGGCCAGCCCCCTATGGCCGAGCCCCTCTCTCAATTTTCTTTCTTTTCTTTCTTGTCTTCTTTCTTTCTCTCCCACTCTTCAAAGTTATGTCACACACACACATATATATATATATAGTTCAAGAGTCATGTGAGGGGCACATGCCCCTCTCTAGAATTTTCCTTTCTTTTTCCTTTCTTTCTTTTTTTCTAGAATTTTCTTCATTTTTCCAAAAGATGACTTAATTCTTTTTCTTTCCTCCCTTTTATTTCGGCCACATGGCCTTTTGCAAGTCTTTTCTAGGGCATTGTAAAATGACCATTTTGCCCCTAGCCTTTCCACAAAATTACCATAATGCCCTTTTGCAAATTTCCCTTTTTGCCCTCAGTCTTTCTCAACATTTCCACACTAATAATATTTTTCAACGACTTACGCATTACAACGAAACCGAAAAATGACCTTGCCCTAAACTTTCCGCCATTGTCTCGAAATATCCCTTAGATGGTGTAGGAATGAATCTTGGGTGCAAACACTTCACTTGAGCAAAACCCTAGTTTCACCTTCACTTGGATTCCTTGTCTTGGATGAACTTTAATGGGTTTCTTACACTTGATTCACTTGATTTGATGAAGTTGAACACTAATATCCCTTGAATTCTTATGGGAGAAATGTAGAGAGATGTTCTAGAGAGAGGGGGTGTGAAGAGGGAAATGAAATGAAATAAAACTTGGTCCCTTATTAAATACACAAATCTGTCCCGACCAGTTTCTACGGACCAACATACGGTCCATACAAATTATACTGACCGTATGTATGGCCGTAGATTTGGTCCAGAGAGGGGTGTTAATCTGGGCTGATTATACGGCTGAACATACGGCCAGTATGTTTCGCTGTATAATGCCAGTCATTCCGAACTCGTTCTCGTCGACTCGTTTGATCTCCAATCCTTATGGAACCTTGTTGACACTTGTTTATCACTGCATTAACAATCTAAGGGATGTTATAACTCTTCTCCAAAGCATCATTAAATCATCATTTACTTGTTACTCGCAAATCCTTTTCGATACATACCGTATGACTTGCCTTCTCTTGGCAAACTTTCTCGTCTAACATCGAATGTCTTTGAAATCTTAATTAGGGTCATCGAATGTCATTCATTACTTATTGAAATACCATATACCTCGTGCTCTTCGTTAGTCTATTCATTGTGCATTAACAAAATTTTTTTTGAGGTGTAACAGTTCCGGAGGTGCCATTGCTTATGATTTTGTGTATATATATTTTGGGCACGACGGGGTCCTGTCCCGTCCATATGTCTAGTACTCTAGTAGAGGCTCGTAGATATGTATGCGTGGGTAGTATGGTCTCACGATTTCCTCATTGTATATATATTATTTTGATAGCCGAAGGGCTTATGTATATAAAGGTAAATATGTTTCAAAATGGAAATGGTTTTCCTATGATTTTGAGTATGAGAATAATAAATGAACGCAGGATGAGTACGATGGGTAATAGTATGAGCGGTGCTCGGTGGTTAGCGGGATTTACCCGTTATATCCGCTAGTTGGGTCGTGACTATATATATATATATATATATATATATATATATATATAGACGTCATCATCTTTGAACTCAAGTATACAAGCCGACAAGGCTATCAACATATAATGATACAACAATATATAGACCAAGAAGATTATAGAATGTCTAATTGTACACATTTGTCTACGAGCCTCTACTGGAGTGCATAACATAATAAGGACGGGACAGGACCCCGCCATGCCCAAATGTACACAAAAGAATCATACCAAGCTGAACTGCAACTCCAGAACAAGTGGAGTGCTCTTGTACAACGCTGAGAAGGCAGCCTAAGGGTCTGAACCATCTCCCTGTCTACCTACAGGCATGAACGCAACGTCTACAAATAAAAGGACGTCAGTACGTACAAAGTACTGAGTATGTAAGGCATGAAAGCAACATAAGAGAGACATAAGAAAACACAGGGTAAAATGTATGCAATGTGTAGGTCTGAACTGCTTCTGAGAGTCAGTGATATACATAAATGCTGTGCATGCATGCATGAGGTCATACATATATATATATATGCGTATATAACACCTGTCAAGCCTCTGTGGGCATCCCATCGTATCGTATCCGCCTCTGTGGGCATCATCATCACCATCATCATCATCGTATCATCATATGACCAGCTGATCAGGTAGTAGTATGTATATAACGTCGTCACCTTCCCTATACTACATACATATATATATATAATACATAATATACGAGTATATAACGCCTGAGGGTTCTCAGGTCTGTATATGCATATGTATATATGAAATGCAATGTAATGCAAAACATGATAAGAGTGTAAGTAATTCTAGAGACCATACTAGATCTAAGAAAGACTTTTTGAAGATAACATTATGGAACTTGAAACAAATGGATCATCCCTAACTCTAAGAGTAGAGCCATTATGGATTAACGTTACGTGTACGTCTTGTTCATAAGGATCATGCTAAAAAGAAGGAAGGGATAGCCTTAACATACCTAGTTGCTTACTTAATCACTCAACGTCTATCTCCTAAGCTTGCAAATCTACTTTCAAGATGATTCACACTAAGGTTAAGTCGTTGAAACTCTCATAAGGTTAATTAAACTAATAGATGAGCTAATGAAATATGGGGAAGCATTTCCCCTACATTACTTACTTCCACCAATCTTCAAAACAACATCCAAACATCAATAACAACATCAACAATACCAGAAATTCTAGGATTTCTCAGTGTAGCAGTGATATATCATGTTTGGGCAGAGAGGAATGCTAGAAGATTTAACAAAGAAAGAAGAGTTGCAGAACATAGAATCAGGGAGATTGTATTACAATTACATATTAGAGGGTAGAATCAGGGAGATTGAATTTGTAACACCTCGTACCTTTAAACTAGGTTACGTTCATGATTTGAGACTTAGAAGACCAGATGAGAAGTGCGGGAAATAAATTCATCTCAGTTCAGCAAAGTTCCTGTTATACGATCAGTTATACGGACCGTATATTATTATATGGGCCATATTTTCAATTCGTGTTACGCAGGGGAAAAACTTCAGTTTCCGCCAAAGTTCTAAAAAAAACATTATAGGACCGTACTTGTGTCCATATAATATTATGCAGACCGTATATTCAGTCCGTGAAACTCATTTGGGAAATTCCAGTTTCTGGAATTTTAATCATTGTCAAATACGGCCAAGTTATACGGACCGTATAACTTTATACGGACCGCATAATTTCCTGACTCAGTTAAGTATAAATACATCATGTTCAGTTCTTTTTCTACTTTTCGCATTCTCCAAGTCCAAGCACAAAGGTTTTCTTCTCCCAACAATCCAAAACAATAAGGTAAGCCTATTTTAACTATTCCAAGTGAATTCTAACATGTATCCATGATTTCTAAATAAGAGTTCATCATTCTTAACCTAGGGTTTTCAAAAAAATTCATCTCAAGGCTCAAGGTTTAATCTTTTGGAATTCTATTACAAGTTTTGGAGCATTATCAGGTATGTAGGGTTTCTATCCACGTGTGGGAACATCTTTCCTCTTCCCCACGTCATGTTCTTCTATGATTATACAAGTTACACCAAAACTAGGGTTTTAGCCATGTTCATGATAACCCTAAGTACATGTACCATGATATACTATGTTTGTATGATTACTTCGTTATTGTATTCTTAATAGTCCCTTTTGGTTATTGAAAATCTGTCCGTAATCCATGAAAACTCATATTTTGAATTCCATGGGTCCTTACATGCAAAATATGAATTATTATGCTTTAATTCCTAAAAATCCTACATGTCTCCGTGTTTTCATACAAGTTATATTGCATATCACCTTCATGTTATAATACAAGCAAGAATCATGCTTACAAGAAAGTTATATAATTTATGGGCTACTAAGCTAATTATATCCGTGCTCATGTAATTCGGGAGTTGTACGAATTACCGAGAAGGTTTCATACCTGAAACTACGTATGCCAGCGTAGGATAAGGATCGTTCCGCCCAGTAGGATGATTCCTTCATATTTTACCCATTGAGGGATTTGGATCCATTCATCTTCATGTTCATGTCTTGTACCCCGACAAAGTACAGGATGGCTTAGCTGGTCCGTCGGAGATCAAAAGCCACGTACTAAAGTGGTGGTTACATGTCAGTTATACTAATGCTCTCCCACATATAATTTTCTCATGTTATATATATATGTATTTACGTTCATGTTCATGATCAGGTTTCAATTTTAGTTTCAGCCCTTACCATGTTTTTTCATGTGCTATGTCTATTTCATTCAGTTGCTTTAGATACCAGTACATTGATATCTTGGCATCCCATATTGTCAGGGGCTTTGCATTTCATGATGCATGCACGGATTTATAGAACCAGACCTTTACGCTCGATAGGGCATCATTCGTATCAACTTTTGGGTGAGCCCCATTCTTTTCGGGGTTTAGTCAGTTATTTACTTTCATGATTAGTTATGAAATAAAGATATGCTGGGGCCTTGTCCCAGCAAGTATGTTTACCAGATTCACATTCATGTTAGAGGTTTCATAGACTATGCAGTCAGTTGTGTCGAATTTTTATGAGTTTAGTAGCCGCCTTTGGCTCAGTTTTGATATTCCGCGTCCAAGATTTAAACAAATGTTTTATTTAATACTATGACTATTCTTGCTTTATAAAGGCTCATCATGTTCTCAGTTTATATTCCACTCATGTATACCTCATGATGATACAGTAAGGTATGTGGTTCGCTCGGTCGCGTCACATCCGGTAAGGGGAGAGTGTCGTATGGCCTTCGAGCCATAGTTGGGGCGTGACAAAAGCTTGGTATTAGAACACAGGTTCAAGTGTCTTGGGAGTCTGGCAAGTGTCCGGTGGCATCAACTTTTATATGTGTGAGGGCCCCCGTATAAACGTTTGGCCGAAGACATTCAGGATTGTCTCACTTCTTTCATAATCTAAATCGTGCAGTTAGAGCAGTACTTTTGAAGAATTCTTCTAACTTGTGCGAATTACGCATTTTAGAAAATGGTTTCAAAAAGAAAGTGCACGAAGAGGAACTCGGCTATAAGCCAAAGGGCTACCGCTGATGCAGCTCAGGAGGAAATTGTTTAGACTCAGACAGCTGCTATAGGCCCAACATGCCCAACCGCTCCTTCAGCTACTCCTCCTAACATTTTGGACATAGATGTTTAGGGAGCCATTCAGTTCCTCACTTAGATCGTTGCTAACCAAGCGCAACGACAGGAAATGACTCCTAGTGTCAGTGCTAGTGGAGAATTTACTAGTTCTAGAACTCAAGAATTCATACGGATGAAACCTCCAGTGTTCATAGGTACTAAGGCAGAGGAGGATCCACAGACTTTATAGATGGGTTGCAGAAGGTATTCGCATTATCATCTTGCGGGCGAAACGGCGAGTTTAGTGCTTTTCAGCTACAGGATGTGGCCCATATCTGGTATGAGTCATGGGAACAATCCCGAGAGGAGGATGCACTTTCTGCTACTTGGGATGAGTTTGCAGATACTTTTCTTGACCACTTCATGCCAATTGAGGTCAGGGAAGCAAAGGCTATTGAATTCAAGAGACTAAGGCAGAATAACATGATAGTCTAAGAAGATTATCACAAGTTCATTTCATTGGCCAAGCATGCTCCCCATATGGTTCCCGACATAAGGGTCGTAGTTAGGAGATTTGTGCTTGGACTCAAATCTGACTTTCATGGTGATGCAAATACGGGTGCTCAGAACAACAACATGACTATTGCCAAGACGGTTACTTTTGTGCAAGGTAATGAATATCAAATGAAAGAAGAAGAAGCTCTTCACGGAGAAAGAGAGGAAAATCAGTAAAAGAACTAAGTTTGCAGATAACTTCAGTCATGGGGGAGGTGGAGGCAAAAAATTCTTTAAGAACAGGTCATCAGGATCCACTCCATTGGCAGCCAGTGCCTTATTCCCAAAGTTCAGGAATGATCAGAAGAAACAGAATTTCAGACCAGCAGGTTCCTATTCTCAGGCTAGTGTGGGCCAGAAGGGCCTATACTAACCCGACTTGCGGCAAGTATGGTAAGAGACACCCAGGTGAGTGTGGTATGGGTATTTATGTATGCTATGGTTGTGGCCAGAGGGGTCATTTTCAAAGAGATTATCCATCGGTAACTTTAGACGGGGAGGAGGTAGGCGGTTCTTTAAGAACATGGACTCGATAAGCTATAAGCTTCGGCAACTCTTCGTAATAATCGGGCCCAACAATTCCGGCTTGCAGCAAGTGTGTGAGAGACACTTGGGTGAGTGTCGTATGGAAATACAAGCGGTGTTCAAAACCGTTTGTGAATTAGAGGTAACGTGCTATCGGCAGACTTTCAAGATGTGGCACGACAAGGCACGTGCGTTTGTATGCATTGTCGTCGGGATACAGGGCTAGAGCCGATGTTGTTTACTTTTTACTTTTGACGTCTATGCCCTTATTGACCCATGATCCACCTTATCTTATGTAATCCCATTTGTTGCTAAGAAATTTGGGATTGAACCCGAAAAGTTGCATGGACCCTTTGAGATGTCCACCCCAATTGGGGAATCAGTTATAGCTAGACGTATTTATAGGGGTTGCCCAGTGTTAATCTATCACCGCAGAACCCTAGCTGATTTAGCAGAATTAGAAATGGTAGACTATGATGTAATCATGGGTATGGATTGGCTATCTTCATGTTATGCTACAGTGGGTTGTAGAACCAAAATAGTGAGATTTGAGTTCCCTAACGAACCAGTCATAGAGTGGAAGAGTAATTTAGCAGTACCCAGGGGTAAATTTATCTCCTATCTTAAAGCCAGAAAGATAATTTCCAAGGGTATATCTATCACTTAGTTCAAGTTAGAGATTCAGATGCTCAGACTCCAAATCTCTAGTCTGTACCATTCGTTGATGAATTCCCAGAGGTCTTTCAAGAAGATCTTCTCGGAGCCCCTCCTGACAAGGAGATTGACTTTGGAATTGATATATTTCCCGACACTCAGCCAGTATCTATTCCGCCGTACAGAATGGCTCTAGCAGAGTTAAAAAAGTTAAAAGCCTATTTGAATGATCTTCTTGATAAGGAATTTATTAGGCTCAGTGTCTCACCTTGGGGTGCGCCAGTCTTACTTGTCCGAAAGAAAGATGGTTCCTGACGCATATGCATTGATGTCAGTTGAGCAAAGTCACTATTAAGAACAAATATCCTCTTCCTAGAATAGATGACTTATTTGACCAACTTCAAGGTGCCCAATATTATTCCAAGATTGACCTCAGCTCAAGCTACCATCAGTTAAGGGTTAAGGAAGTTGATATTCCTTAGACCGTTTTCAGAACTCGTTATGGCCATTTTGAATTTCTTGTTATGTCATTTGGGTTAACAAATGCACCAACTACTTTCATGGATATTACGAACAGGGTCTTCAAGCCTTATCTTAATTTATTCGTCATTGTCTTCATTGATGATATTCTGGTATATTCCCGTAGTGAGGCTGATCATGCAGAACATCTCAAAATTGTGTTGCAGACACTTAAGGGTCGCGAGCTTTTGGAAAAGTTCTCAAAGTGTGAGTTTTGGCTTAAGTCAGTGGCATTCTTAGGGCATGTGATCTCAGGTGAAGGCGTTAAAGTTGACTCTCAGAAAACAGATGTCGTGAAGAATTGGCCCAGACCTACTTTAGTTTTTAATATAAGAAGTTTCTTGGGTCTGGCCGGCTACTACAGATGTTTTGTATAGGATTTTCCTCTATTTCTGCCCCGTTGACTAAGTTGACCCTGAAAAAGGTTAAGTTTCAATGGTCAGATACCTGCGAGCGAAGCTTTGAAGAGTTGACTTCTGCTCCAGTTTTGATGCTACCAGAGGGAACCGAAGGATTCATAGTATATTGTGATGCTTCGAGGATCGGTCTCGAATGTGTCTTAATACAACATCTTAAGGTTGTAGGTTATGCATCTCGTCAGCTCAAAACCTATGAAAAGAATTACCCGACTCATGACTTAGAGTTGGCAGCTGTGGTTTTGCACTTAAGATATGGCGTCATTATTTGTATGGAGTGCATGTTGATATTTTCACAAATCACAAAAGCCTGCAGTATATCTTCAAGCAAAGAGAGCTAAATCATAGGCAGAGAAGATGGCTCAAGTTGCTTAAGGACTATTATGTGGATATTCTTTATCATCTGGGGAAAGCGAATGTTGTAGCCGATGCTTTTAGATGACGTTCCATGGGAAGTTTAGCCCACATTGATTCAGATAAGAGAGTTATGACCAAGGAAGTTCACCATTTGGCCAGTCTCAGAGTTTGACTTTTGGACTCCGAGGATGGAGGTATGTTTGTTCGAGAATAGAGCTCTTTCCTCTTTAGTCGTTGAAGTCAAAGAAACAATATAAGGATCCCTACTTGTATGCGGCTGAAAGAGGGGATTCGCAAGCATAACACAGCGGCTTTTGAACAAGCGGGAGATGATGGTACCTTGAGGTACCAAGGAAGATTATGTGTTCCAGATGTAGATGGGCTCAGAGAGCGAATCATGTCGAGCTCATAGCTCCGGGTATTCCATTCACCCAGGTTCCACTAAGATGTATCATGATCTTAAAGAGATTTATTGGTGGAATGATATGAAGAAGAATGTAGCAGATTTTGTGGCTAGGTGCTCGAACTGTCAGCAAGTGAAACCCGAACACCAGAGGCTGGATGGTTTGGCTTAGAATATTGATATTCCTGTCTGGAAATGAGAGATGATTAAGATGGACTTTGTATCAGGTCTACCTCGTTCAGCTAGGGGGCATGACTCTATTTGGGTGATTGTTGACCGGCTTACTAAGTCAGCGCACTTTTTGCCAGTCAAGGCCATAGATTCAGTAGAAGATTATGCCAAGTTGTATGTTAATGAAATTATCAGATTGCATGGGACCCCAGTATCTATTATTTTAGATCGTGGTGCTCAGTTCACGGCGACTTAAAATCCTTTCGAAAGGATTGGGTACTAAGGTGAACCTAGCACGGACTTTTCATCCTCGAATAGATGGCCGGATGGCGGAAGCGTACTATTCGGATTTTTGAGGACATGTTGAGAGCATGTGTCCTAGATTTCAAAGGTAATTGGGATGATCACTTACCGCTCATTGAGTTTGCTTATAATAACAGCTACCATGCTAGTATTGGAATGGCACCGTATGATGCTTTGTATGGGAGCAGATGTAGATCACTGACTGGTTGGTTCGAAGTTAGTGAAGCAGAGTTGGTAGGACCAGATTTGGTCTATCAGGATATGGAGAAAGTCAAGTTGATTCAAGAGCGTTTGAAAATGACTCAAAGTTGCCAAAATCCTTACACATATGTGAGGCGAAGGGACTTAGAATTTCAGGCAAATGATTGGGTGTTCCTTAAGGTTTCTCCTATGAAGGGTGTTATGAGATTTGGAATGAAAGGAAAACTCAGTCCTAGATATATTGGACCTTACAGAATTCTGCGAAAGGTCGGTCAAGTAAGCCTATAAACTTGAGTTGCCACAAGATTTGAATCTTTGTACATCCGTTGTTTCATGTGTCCATGTTGAGAAAGTGTGTAGGGGACCCATCGTTGGTTGTTCCTGTTGATACTATAACAGTTAAGGATGGTTTGACTTATGAGGAGGTCCCCGTAGCAATTCTTGACCGTCAGGTTCGCAAGTTGAGAACTAAGGAAGTAGCCTCAGTGAAAGTCCTGTGGAGGAGTCAGAAAGTTGAGGAAGCTACATGGGAAGCCGAGGAGGATATGAAGTCCAAGTACCCATTTTTGTTTGAAGAGCAAGTAGAGAACTTTCAAGGTAACTTTCCATAGCCCATGTCATGTTATGCCTCATGTTTCAAGCTCATGTCATGTATCCAGTGCCCATGTTCATGTCTCGAATTCATGTTCCTATATAACCGTGTCATGTTAATTCAGTCTCCATGTTTCATGTCATGTTTCCTTCACGTTTATGTATTCAAGCCATGTCCAGTCATATTCTTAACCATGACCCATCATTCGAGGACGAATGATCCCAAGGGAGAGATATTGTAACACCTCGTAACTTAAGGCGAAGGTTTGACTCAGAAGATGGTAACATAATGAAACCAATATGAGGGTTATAGGAAGTGTTTTGAAAACTAATCAAGTCATAAGAAATGTCTTTGGGCAAAGCAAAGTTGGAAGCCACTCTACGGGGCATGTTTGCAAGTGAGTTTATAGAAGGTCTTACTTCCAATGACCAAAATCCCTTTATTTAATGGGAATTTGAGGAAACTTAAAACATGAAAGTTGTAGCCCTTCGAAATAGCTTTTCAACGGTATATTATAGGTCTCAAACAGAGCTGTGTACAAGAAGTTATGCCTATTTTACCGAACGGATTATAGTGTTGTCCGTCGCCGGGGCGCGTGCGCGCGCGCGTGCGATGGCCTATAATTTTATACGGACAAAAAAACCCTACGCTGAATAATGATCTGAGTATGGTCGTGCGCTGCATGTGCGTCGCGCGAATATGGTCATATTATACGGACCGTATAACTTTTCGGGTCAAAAGCCGAGTTTACGCGTTTTAAGCTATATTCAAGGACTTGGGGTTTATTTCCCATTCCCCATTCACAATTCTCTCCAAACTCATAGAGAACAAGTCTCAAACCTCAAGAACGCCAAGGTAAGCCTACTCTAATTATTCCAAGTCAATTCTAATACATATCCTTGTAATCTAAACAAGAAATCACCATTCCTAAAACTAGGGTTTTCAAGAAAACCATCTCAAGGTGCAAGAATTCAAGATTTTGGAAATCTTCTTCGAAGCTCAAGTCTTTAATTCAAGTTTTGGAGCGACTAAGGTATGTAGAGTTACTATCTACGTGTGGGAACATCATTGTTTTTCCCCACGCCTCATAATCCATAAATTATGATTCTTTACGAAAACTAGGGTTTCTATACCATGTTCATGATAACCCTAGGTCCATGCCCATGATTATGTTACGTATGAATTATTGTAATTCCATCATTGAGTTCTTAATATTTCTTTATGATTATTGAGAATCGATCAAGTAATCCATGAAACCCATATCTTGTATTCCATGGGTTCTTGCATGCATATTTTAGCTAAAATGATTATTTCATGAATATCCTACATGTCTACAAGTTTTCATGCAACTATATTATATAATTACTTTCATGCTATGATACAAGATACACAAATGCTAAATACCGAGTTATTTCATGAAACCACGTTTACAAGTTATTTCATGATATCCATGTACAAGCAAGTTATATTCATGAAAACCATGGGCAGCAAGTGCCACTTATTTTACATGTTCTTGTTTTTGGGAGTTGCATTAATTACCGAGAAGGCTTCAAACGACACTGAAACTACGTAACCACCGTAGGATGAGGATTGTTCCACCCCATGCTTAGGACGATCTCTCATAATGACCGGATCCTTTCATAATATTATTAAATCTCATGTCCCACTGGCAAGGTATGAGTGTTATATTTGTAGGACGCAAGTACGGACCATGTTGTCGGTTATATTTTTTGCTCTCCCTACTCACGATACTTTACACGTGTTATATATGTATATGTACTCATGCTCGAAATCATATTTATTTCCGGTCTACCATTATGTTATTATCATGTCCCATGTTATTTCTTTCAGTTGCTTTACATACCAGTACATTCAATGTGTTGACGTCCCCTTTTATTGCCCGGGGCTCCGCATTTCACGATGCGAATGCACAGTTCTGAGGACAACGCCTACGCTCGTTAGGATACGCACGTACCGGCTTATTGGTGAGCCCATCTCATTCGGGTTTAGACATTGTCATTCTTTCATTAGTTTTGCATCTAAAGGTATCTTTGAGGGCCTTGTCCCGGCAAGTATGGTTTTCCGGTCGAAGACTCACGATTAGAGGTTTCATAGACTAGACAAGTTATGTTAGACTTCCAAGGTGTTTAGCCATCTTTGGCTCGGCTTCATGTTATTTCCGCATTTATGATTTAAACAAGTATTTCATTAAATTATTATGACATCTCATGTTTTATAAAAGCTCATCACGTTCGTGCTATATTTTTGCTCATGTATGCCTCATGATGAGTCAGCAAGCCATGTGGTTCGCTCGGTCACATGCAGTATGGCACCGAGTGCCGTGTTTCGCCCAGGCCATGGTTCGGGGCGTGACAGGTTCATCATCATATTCATAACATATCTCTTAACTTTATCTCATGAGAGCTCTTTATAACGTAGACTCATCATTTCCGATATATATACATATATGTAGAGGAGTCATAGAAAGATAGGAAGATTCATACCATAGAGTCATGCCTTAGAAAGAAAGGACTAGCCTTACACACCTTTTCCTTTAGCTATTCTATCACTTGATTGCTCTTCTTCAACGCTTACGTCTTTACCTTCAAGAGAGTTCGTATCGACATTAGCTAAACAATTATAAGGACGTGCTTGCTAAAGCTAGAGAAAATTGGGCAGCATTTCATTCGTTTATACAACTCCCTCCATATTCCATATCAACTCCCATACATCCATAATAACTTTCACAACATCATCACAATAGCCTTTGTTCAACTACATTATCCTTACTTCTCAATTCACTTCAATTCATCCATATTCATGGTCATATCACCTGCTTCGTTCATTCATATACAATGTCTATTCCATGTTCTCAATATCATTTATAACATGATTATAATCATAATGTATCAAGAATCATAACTCAATCCAAACATTTACTCAAAAGTGACACTATTCCCACATTCATGACCCATTTCCTATTTCCTTATATAATCCAAGTGGTTCAACTTATAAATACCTTAAACCACAAGGAAATGTCATAAAACTTATGTTAGATGGTGTTGAAATAAACCTTGGGTGCAAACACTTCACTTGAGAAAAACCCTAGTGTCATCTTCACTTGGATTTCTTGGCTTAGATGAACTTTGATGGGTTTCTAACACTTGATTCACTTGAATTCTTGTTATTGATCTTTGATTTCCTTTGTTTTCTTATGGATGAAGAGTAGAAAGCGTTCTAGAGGGTTCTAGAGAGAAGTGGAGTGAAAATAAAATGAATTAATGAACGTGGGTCTCCCTTTTAATGACTTAAAATCTGATCCGTCGGGCAATTCTGCGCCCATTTTGACTGGCCGTATAAATTCCTACGG
>NW_026726975.1:0-50898 GCF_029784015.1 Lycium ferocissimum
GTCCATATTTATTCATCACATGACCAATATGGCCCTTCATGAAGTTTCTTGAACACCATGTGAAATTACTATTTTACCCCTCGACTTTTCTCAATATTACCATTTTGTCCCTAGCCTTCCGCATTATTTCCACGGCCCACTTTGCGAATTTCTCTTCTGCCCTTAGCCTTTCTCAATATTTCCGTCCAATAATATTCATAAATAGTATTCATAACCAACTTATGCACTAAAATAATTTTGAAGATGGTCTTGCCCTTAACTTCCCGCAATTGTCCTAAAATATTCCGACGTACAAAATGCGGGATATAACAACATACTGGTGCACTCTGTCCGCCATATCAGCAACAATATGAGGCGCGTATCTAGCCAGAGAATCAAACTCAAGGCTATACTCCCGGACACTCTCGCCGTCCCCGCCCGGATGTGAAATACGTGAACACGGCTCGTCTCGTCTGCGGGGGCGGAAAATGGCCAAGAAAGGCCTCCACGAACTCATCCCATACGGCTGGGGCACCTCACCTGCGGGACGCTCCCAGACTCATACCAATTAGCCGGCCCGTGTCGTGTAACCGTACGACGCCAACTCTACCGACTCGGTCTCGGAAGCCCCGATAAGACACGGCGTACGCCGCATACGTACGATGAACTCCGAGGGTCCTCCTCGGGCTTTGACCCGAAGAACTGGGCGGATTACAGTCCAAGAAATAACGGGCCCTCTCGGCACGTACGTCTGCCGCACGGTCATCCCCTACCTCGTGACTGCGGACACCTTCTCGCTGCCAATACGGTAAGCCGAACGACGTCTCTCATAGCCCTGTCCTCCGCCCCCGGCCGAGGAGAGGCCGGAGGCTCGGGCACTCGAACCTCGGGGGCGGGCGTGGAGCGCCTCGTCCTGCGGCCTGGCACTCTATGCCCCCGATGGTGATGGGGTGGCGAACTAGCCGGCGGGCACAATCTGCGGCTCGGGCGAGCATGGGCCCTAGTAACTCTGCGGGCACGACGGGTCTCCCCCGTGCTGTGACTTGCCCTACACGGGCGGTGTCGCCCTTTCTCGGAGGCATCGCTGAAAGCATAACAGTTCGTCAGAGAAGAATCATCCTAATAACACAGATCTACTGCACGATCTAAGATCTGAAGGGAAGATAACATCCTAAATATCCTGTAGCCTCCTGTTTATAGATGTGGTGCTACACACCGATAAACAAGGACTCTGCCTAGACACGGCTCGTATACATTCCGAGGACAAACCGCTCGGATACCACTTTTGTCACGACCCGGCCCGTAGGCCACGGCTAGTGCCGAGCCGGGCACTCGTACCACCTATCAATTATATTCCGATCATAGCAAACATAATAGGAACTCACACGTACGAGAAAAGGCACGACATCGCGCACACATATATACATATATCATATATACATCACGAGGATACACGAGAACACAAACACAGGCGAATAGTGCTACCCTTTGACCCACGTTATGTCTACGGTCCTCTACAGAAATAATGAGAACCATATGACGGACGGGGCCCCGTCGTACCCGAATGAATATATACATATATGAGAGAGTACGTACCAAAATGCGGGCTCCGGACAAGGGAGCTCTCCAAAATAGCCGGGTAGGATCCTAAGCCGGCGGCTCACCCAAGCGAGTATTTGTACCGCGGCATGAAACGCGCCCCCCCGAAGAAAAGGGGTCGGTACGGAATATGTCGAGCATGTAAAGCATGGAATACGCAAACAAACCGTACCAAAATAAAGAGAGTATGGAACATGAGTACGGTGCGAGAAAGGCTTACCTTTGAACATAGACAATGCATGATCGTGTCATAGACATAAGTAATCATCATATACATATGCATATACATAGCGTGTCCCAGCCCTCTAGTGAGGGACTCGGTGAATAGAATCATCATATGCCATCCTAACCGCCATCCCCATCTCATCACACCATCATATATATATATAGCGTGTCCCGGCCCTCCAGTGAGGGACTCGGTGAATAATGCAGTTGAATGTGCACGAATGCGTGTCCGGCCGGGACTCGAAGAAGGACATATCGAGCTTTGCACGAGCGAGTAGTGAGAAACCATATGCACATAAATCATATCAAAGACTCGATGAAATAAGTTAAACGAATTATCATTTGAAGATCGGACAAGAATTAAGTCAAGTACCTTTCGGACATCTCTCGGAACATGTCAAATCAAACTTTAGAAATCATAGCTACGTATTAAAATTATATGCATAACAATCCATGTTTTAGACTCAGTAAATAAATAAGTAATCAAACTTGGGAGTCGGAATAGTAAGCATAATATGTTCTTTCAGTCAAACCGGTGGAACTATACAACGGAACGTCTCGGGGGCCCACGGACAAGTACCAAACCAATCCGGGCCCAACTATGGAAGTTTAGTGACATCATACGCTATGGAACCTCCTACGAGCATATCGAGGCGATCCGAGCCCTTTTGTGAAAGTTGTGGTCGTTCGTAGTTTCGGGATCCTTTTTAAGAACACCTTCTTTAGGTAACACTTGGAATTTAATCATACAAAGGACACAAGGATTATAACATGACTACATTATGAATGTAATATTAAGAAGCGAATAAAGGTCGTAAACACGCTCGGATCGCAAGAATAGAATTACCCCGAGGCTCGTAGGATATTTCCCTTACATCTAAGACATGCCAAAGAAAGAAAAGGGTGAGCTTTACATACCTCGGTCGCTCCCTAAGCTAATCCAACTCAAGTCTCGGCTCTTCAAGGTCTACATAACGTCAATAGATATCGAACATTAGTTGAAGACATTTAGGAATTTAATTCCAAACGAACATCAAATTCTACAGAAATTTCGGCAGCATTTCCCCTATAAATACACCAACCCCGAGATTTCAACTCGGCCAAATTCATCAACAACAACACCAACAACCAAACTACAACATCAATAATCAATTCAAAATACATTCTAACATTAATAGCTCTTTTTACATAACTTCACAACGTTCATAATATTCCGATATACTTACTTCAACCACTTACATTCAAACCAATATCAACGTTTATACATTCGATTACTAATCCAAAACCATTCAAACAATATTCAAGAACGCTTTAAACAATTCACACAATTCTCCAACCAACCCAAACCACACTCCAACTTACCCGAATTCCTCCCCAAACCCGAGAACACTACTCCCATATTTCTTTCTCTCAAATTTATGAATTACACCAATAAATCCACACACTAACAATGTCACTTCCACACTACAAAAATTACATAAAATTCGCATTAACTTCCAAATCAATCCATAACCGACACTACATCACTTTGAGTCATTAAACTTGCATTTTTTCATCATAGAATCCATAACGACGACAACTAAAATACTAACGACAATTTGTTCATTCTCAACACACAAAGAGGGGACCATTCGGCCAACCCCCAACCCACACATATAGATGATTTTCATTCTTTTCTTCACACTACAACAATCAAAACATGCTAATTAGAATTAATTCACCACTCTCAACACAACACACACATGCACGGCCAAACCCTATGTGCACGGCCCAACTCCAACATAATTTCTATCATGAATTTCTTCCATTTTAGCATACTACAACACATATAAACCATTCATAACACATAAAACAAGATTAGAACTCACCTTTCTTCTTCAACTTCTCAATTTGCCTAAAGTTGGCCAAGGATGAAAACGAGCAATCTAACGCTTCCAACAACACTTCCACGTTAATGAGCACCCTTGATTTAGTAGGAAAAATAGAAGAAATTATTTTTGGGATGAAGATTTTTGATCTTCCATTTCTTCATACCATGGCCGAACACCCCCTTAAGTTGGCTCTTGATTTTCTTGAAATTTCTAGAGATGAAGTGATGAAATAAGATGACTTAGTCATCTTTTATTCACATAATGGCCAACCATGTGGCCATGGCCCACATGCCACATGGCCGGCCACATGGCCCCCTTATTTTTTTTTTTTCATTTTTCATGAACTAATTTCCTTTCCAAAATTAGAATACTTTCCAAAAATTGAATTTGACCCCAAATGTTTCTTTAATATTTCATACCAATAAAATGATACGCAATTTAAGCCTTTAAAGCAAACAAAAGTCTCTACTTCATATCTCGGAATGGTCTTGTCCTTATCTTATCGTGGTTGACTCGGATTATCCCGACGTACAAAATACGCGATATAACAATCATGTCATCATATCATCATGTCATCATATATATATATATACCGTACCCGGCCCTCTAGTGAGGGACTCGGTGAATAACGTGTCCCGACCCTCTAGTGAGGGACTCGGTAAGCCGAGATCTGTCTCCATCATGTATACCATACTTGGCCCATCCCGTGCTGGCGCCATCATCACATCATATATATACCGTACCCGGCCCTCTAGTGGGGGACTCGGTGAACAATGCAGGGGAGTTGCACGAATACGTGTCCTGGCCCGGGACTCGTTGAAGGACATATTGAGGCTGGCACGAGCAGAGTAGTGAGAAACCATATGCATATAAATCATCATTTCAGACTCGATAGATAAGTAAGTAATCACGCTCGAGCATTAAAACGATAGTCATATTAAATCCGTTCTAAATGCCATTAGGACTACGTTAAAGAGAATCTTAGGGATCGTAGACATGTATCAAACCATTCCGAGCCCGCCTATGAAAGTTAGAGACAATATTCGTTATAGAACCTTCTACGAACATATCGAAGCGATCCGAGCCCTTCTATGAAAGTTAGGGACCTTATTCGACATAGAATCTTTTCGGAACAAAACTCTTTATGCAACATTTAATAACCAATCATACAAAAGACATAAGAACCATAATATGACTATATTAAGAATGCTAACATCAAGAAGTGAATAAGAATCGAATACATGTGTCACACCCTAACTTCCGATAGGGCATGATGGGCACCCGACCCTTACTTAGGGCCGAGCGAACCCGCAGACTCTCATAATTCTCATAATCGTGACTTCCGGGCCGCGAGAACGTGTCAAAATGCGAAGGAAAATTTTTCGGAAAACAAACATACGTTCGTCTTTTTCAAATCAAATAAAATCAGTAAACACATGAAATTCATAACACAATGCGTAATGAAACATCGGCTTACATAGCCGTTTACAAACGGACATCTCATACACACGACCTTTGTCTGCAAAGTCTCTAACATAACTCCGAATACCATACAAAGCATTCTGACTCGGCAGCACTCCGGAGGAAATGGAGCTTGCCAATCCGGCGGAACATCTTGCTAACATCATCTGCTCATATCCGTGGGTACACACGCGGCATGAAACGCACCCCAAGAAAAGGGGGTCGATGCGGAATATGCGAGTATGCAAAGCGAAAAATACGATAGCGAAATCATAACCGAAGTAAGTAGTACCGAAAAATAGCGCAATACGCGGAACCCACAAGACTTACTTTTAAAACTTAATTCGTGCATATCCATATCATATCCGAATCGTCGGGGGACTTAGAAACATGAGTAAATAATCACCGTACCATCATGTTATCATATATCACATACCACATATACACACACGCGCGGTCAAGCATCCGGCGCTAATATCACACATACCGCGGTCAAGCATCGACGTGACCAATATCACATACTTCATGTCAGTATCCGACGGTCAATATCACACATACACATACACATACACATACACATACACGTACACATCCGCGGCCAAGAACCCGGCGGTAATATCACATATACGCATCCGCGGCCGGGAACCCGGCGGTAATATCACATATACACGTACCGCGCCAGGAACCCCGGCGGTAATATCACGTATACACGTACGGTGGCCGGGGAACCCGGCGGTAATATCACATATACACATACCGCGGCCGGGGAACCCGGCAAATGTAACAACAGAACGCACGAACAGAATCGTGAGTAACCAAATCCAGTTTAAAATATTTTCAAAGACTTGATAGGTTAATCAAACGAACCATTATTTGTAAGCCAAAACAGTAGTCAAATCAGATTTCCTTCCGAAAATCACTCGGGAATATATCAAACCGAACAAAATCATATTCGCGTATCAAAGTCATAAGCACAAAAATCCTTATTTCAAACTCAACAGATAAATAAATAATCATACTCGGGGGTCGGGAGATAGTCAGATTGGATTCTTTCGAAAATAGGTTATTAGAACCAACATAGAAGGTCGCGGGACCCACGGACGACGTCGGCCAATCCGGCCCGCCTATGAAAATTTAAGTCATTACTCGTCATAAAGTCATTTGTGAAAGTATCAAAGCGATCCGAGCCCTTCTTGACGGTTACGGGCGTTCGTAGTTTCGAAATCGTTTAAGAACAAATCTCTTTTGAAAACAAACTCTTTTGCAACCTTGAAAATTTAATCATACAAAAGTCATAAGGATCATAACTCGACCGCATTAAGGATACGAATACCAAAAAAACAAATAAGAATCGTTTACACAACATTTCAACTCAATCATATCAAAAGCATACGAACCATAGCGACCATGCTAAGGATACCAACATCAAAAACAAATACGAATCACAAACATACTCGAAACTTAAGAATGGAGTTACCCAGAGGCACAAATCATGTCATACCTTAATCCGTCTAAGACATGCCAAAAGAAAAGAAGGGTAAGCTTCACATACCTGGTTTACTTCTAGGCTAATCCAAACTCAAATCTCAAATTTTCAAAATCTACAATAACATCAACCCATACCAAACATTAGCCATACACACTTAGGAATTCAATTTCATGCCATCACTTTTCTCTACGAGAAATTTGGGCGAAGCACTTCCCCTATAAATTCAACAACCCTAGAAATTCAACTCGGCCAAATCATCAACAACAATACCAACAACCAAACTACAACATCAACAATCAATTCAAAATGCATTTCTAACATTAGTAGCTCTTTTTACATAACTTCACGCATTCATAATATTCCGACATACTTACTTCCTCACTCACATTCAAACCAATATCAACGTTTATACATTCGATTACTAATCCAAAACCATACGGACAATATTCAAACGCTTTAAACAATTCACACAATTTTCCAAACAACCAAAACCATATCAACTCACCGAAATTGTCTCCAAACCCGAGAACAACACCAAACACATTCTTCCTTCCAAATTCATAATTTGCACCATTAATCCGCACATTAACAAGGCAATTCTCATAAGTATAAAAATTACATAAAATTCGCGTAAACTTCCAAATCATCCCATAACCAACATAACATTAACCATAATATTTCCAATTTCAAAATACTTCATAAACATTCCATATGGTGTTTGTCCCATATTTCCATCCGGAACCATTTTATAATGATTTTTACGACTCCTTCTCCGTAAATAAACCAATATTAACACAAATAGAAAGAGATTCATACCTTTCCCTCGATAATAATGCTATATATTTACTCCTCCACCTTGAACTTAAACCCTGAAAGCCTCGATACGCGGTTTGAAGCCGCAACTATATTTGTTGGACCGAAATTTGAGAATTATACGGTTTCGGGCTAAGGTTAGTGGTGAAAGGTTGGGGAATTGTCTAGAATATTTGGGAATATTTTTTTTGGTCGATTTTTTTTGGCTGAAAATGAGGGGTTAAGCCCCTTTATAAAGGCGCCGAAGTCAACTGTGCTTGATGACGCACCGCCTCTTTGTAGCGATCCTTTGTTCATCCCGCGAAAATTATTTTGAGACCTAAAACTTTTATATACCGATCTCTTTATTTGCATACTGGATATGTCCAAAACTCCATACAATCGTATAACTTATTCAACATCCCAAACTTTTCCTTATTCCAAATTTACCCTTAACACTCCATACCAATGAAAAGATGAATATGCAACTTGTGCATTAAAACAAAAATAAAATCGGAAATTAAAAGTCTTATCCACAACTTGTCGCAATCCGACTTAAAATATTCCAACGTGCAAAATACGGGATATAACATCCTTCCCCCCTTTAGAACATTCGTCCTCGAATGTTCAACTGTACAAGGTCTTATAAGGATCTCGGAGGGGTTTCCTTTATTACCATAGCATGCACTCACCTACCAATCATATTTCTTTTTCATCTCTTTCTTCAACTTCTCAAATCATTTCCTCCCTGTTATTACACGCACAAGACCTTTATTACCTTTGCCACAGTACCTTAACAAAAGCCATGTCTTTAGTACGTAACCTTCTTATTTTACGAACAACATAACAAGGTCCACTACATATCGGGTTAAACCTTTCCTTCTCGTAATTCCCTTTACTCAACTTGTAACATTCTAGGCACATTATCTCGTGTAGTCTCTTAATCTTTAACTCAAACCCTTCCTTTTTCGTTCCATAGCTTGTTTTTCCGTTTCACACTTGCTCGCGTATTCTAGCTACGCCGATCACATCATAGCCTTGGCCACTTTTTCACTAGACTTCTTATTTTCATAACAACCCTCGTTGTATAACACTTCTTAACCCTTTACCCTTTTCGATCAACTTCTTCCTCTCAGTACTCTTGTCTTAATCATACTATTACTTCTTTCTCGAGGTCACCATACTCGCAACTTACTCAAATCTTACCATTTTCGGTGAACGCGACCTTTCAAGTCGCATTACAAACCTACATCTCATTTTCTTTTTTTTTACGGGAAAATTTCGGCGGAAGTTTCGTCTATATTTCTTATTATCTCAAAACCTCGCACGCAGAAATACCAACAATGCCTCATAGGGCCAAGATACATATACATATCATATCATATCACGACCTCACGGGGCTCCCAACATCAACAACAGTACGAAAATAATGAACATACCTTGTATGCCCAGCTTAAACTGCACCTGTTACACTTTCTTGTTCACTTTCCCTTTTAATCCTCAACTTGTATCTCAATCGTACTTCAATATCTTACACGACACATATCTTTCATACCGTTCTTACTGCGTGCTTTGTACTTCCCAACATCATCAATCATTTCCTTATCGGTATCATTCTTCGACCGCAATCACAAATCGGGGTAAGGAGTCCCATCTCCTATGACTTGGCTCTATGGCACGATCTCGGATATGAAAGAAGAGTAACCACCCTAGATGCCCGTAGCCTCCTCGTTTATAAATGTGGCGCGCTTCCACCATAAAACGGGACTGCGGACACGACTTTGCAGACAACCCCTAGGACGAGGCGCTGCGATATCAATTTGTCACACCCTAACTTCCGATAGGGCATGATGGCACCCGACCCTTACTTAGGGCCGAGCGAACCGCGAGACTCTCATAATTCTCATAATCGTACGGCCCAGCGCGCGAACGTGTCAAAATGCGAAGGAAAATTTTTCGGAAAACAAACATCTTGTTCGTCTTTTTCAAATCAAATAAAATCAGAACACATGAAATTCATAACACGATGCGTAATGAAACATCGGCTTATATAGCCGTTTACAAACGGACATCTCATACACACGACACTTGTAACCAAAGTCTCTAACATAACTCCGAATACCATACAAAGCATTCGACTCGGCGAAAGACCGGAGGAAATGGAGCTTGCCAATCCCGGCGGAACATCTTCGCTAACATCATCGTTCAAATCAGCGGGTACCGCGCGGCATGAAACGCGACCCCGAGAAGAAAAGGGGTCGATGCGGGAATATGTCTTGAGTATGCAAAGCCGAAAATACGAAAAGCGAAATCATAACCGAAGTAAGTAGATGCCGAAAAATAGCGCAATACGCAAACCCACAAGACTTACTTTTAAAACTTAATTCGTGCATATCCATATCATATCCGAATCGTCGGGGGACTTAGAAACATGAGTAAACAATCACCATACCATCATGTTATCATATATCACACACCACATATACACACACACCGCGGTCAAGCATCCGGCGGCCAATATCACACATACCGCGGTCAAGCATCCGGCCAATATCACACATACCGCGGTCAAGTATCCGGCGGTCAATATCACACATACACGTACACGTACACATCACACGTACCGCGGCCCGAGAACCCGGCGGTAATATCACATATACGCATACACATACACGGGAACCCGGCGGTAATATCACATATACACGTACGCGACCAGGAACCCGGCGGTAATATCACGTATACACGTACCGTGGCCGGGGAACCCGGCCGGTAATATCACGTATACATACACGTACCGGCCGGGAAACCCCGGCAAATGTAACAACGAACGCACGAACGAGTAATCGTGAGTAACCAAATCCAGTTTAAAATATTTTCAAAGACTTGATAGGTTAATCAAACGAACCTTTATTTGTAAGCCAAAAAAGTAGTCAAATCAGATTTCCTTCCGAAAATAACTCGGGAATATATCAAACCGAACTTCCGAAACCATATTCGCGTATCAAAGTCATAAGCACAAAAATCATTATTTCAAACTCAACGGATAAATAAGTAATCATACTCGGGGGGTCGGGGGAGATAGTCGATTGGATTCTTTCGAAAATAGGTTATTTGAACCAACATAGAAGGTCGCGGGACCCACGGATGAGCGTCAACCCAATCCGGGCCCGCCTACGAAAATTTAAGTCATTACTCGTCATAAAGTCATTTGCGAAAGTATCAAAGCGATCCGAGCCCTTCCTTGACGTTACGGGCGTTCGTAGTTTTCGAAATCGTTTAAGAACAAATCTCTTTTGAAAACAAAACTCTTTTGCAACCTTGAAAATTTAATCATACAAAAGTCATAAGGATCATAACTCGACCGCATTAAGGATACGAATACCAAGAAACAAATAAGAATCGTTTACACAACATTTCAACTCAATCATATCAAGAACATACGAACCATAGCGACCATGCTAAGGATACCAACATAAAAAACAAATACGAATCACAAACATACTCGAAACTTAAGAATGGAGTTACCCGAGGCACAAATCATGCCATACCTTAATCCCGTCTAAGACATGCCAAAAGAAAAGAAGGGTAAGCTTCACATACCTGGTTTGCTTCCTAGGCTAATCCAAACTCAAATCTCGGCTGCTCAAAATCTACAATAACATCAACCCATACCAAACATTAGCCATACACACTTAGGAATTCAATTTCATGCCATCACTTTTCTCTGAAATTTAAAGCACTTCCCCTATAAATTCAACAACCCCGAGAATTCAACTCGGTCAAATCATCAACAACAATACCAACAACCAAACTACAACATCAACAATCAATTCAAAATGCATTTCTAACATTAGTAGCTCTTTTTACATAACTTCACAGCATTCATAATATTCCGACATACTTACTTCCCTCACTCACATTCAAACCAATATCAACGTTTATACATTCGATTACTAATCCAAAACCATACGGACAATATTCAAGAACGCTTTAAACAATTCACACAATTTTTCCAAACAACCAAAACCATATCCCAACTCACCCGAAATTGTCTCCAAACCCGAGAACAACACCAAACACATTCTTCCTTCCAAATTCATAATTTGCACCATTAATCCGCACATTAACAAGGCAATTCTCATAAGTATAAAAATTACATAAAATTCGCGTAAACTTCCAAATCATCCCATAACCAACATAACATTAACCATAATATTTCCAATTTCAAAATACTTCATAAACATTCCATATGGTGTTTGTCCCATATTTCCATCCAGTAACCATTTTATAATGATTTCTGACCTCCTTCTCCGTAAATAAATCAATATTAACACAAATAGAAAGAGATTCATACCTTTCCCTCGATAATAATGCTATATATTTACTCCTCCACCTTGAACTTAAGCCACAAAGCCTCAATACGCAGTTTTGAAGCCGCAACTATACGCTGTCTGGACCGAAATTTGAGAATTATACCTGGTTTCGGGCTAAAGGTTAGTGGTGAAAGGTTGGGGAATTGTCTAGAATATTTGGGAATGTTTTTTTTGGTCTGATTTTTTTGGCTGAAAATGAGGGGTTAAGCCCCTTTATAAAGGCTGCTCGAAGTCTTTGTATGCGTCGCGTCGAGCCTCTTTTATGTGATCATCGTTCATCGAAAATTATTTCGAGACCTAAAACTTTTATATACCGATCTCTTTATTTGCATACGGATATGTCCAAAACTCCATACAATCGTATAACTTATTCAACATCCCAAACTTTTCCTTATTCCAAATTTACCCTTAACACTCCATACCAATGAAAAGATGAATAAGCAACATTGCATTAAAACAAAAATAAAATCGGAAATTAAAAGTCTTATCCACAACTTGTCGCAATCCGACTTAAAATATTCCAACGTGCAAAATACGGGATATAACAACATGCTCGGATCTTAAGAATGGAGTTACCCCAAGGCTCGTATCGTACCTTACCCATCTACGACATGCCAAAAGAAAAGAAAGGATAAGCTTTACATACATTCCGCCTCCTATAGCTACGCTTATTTGCTCGAGCGTGCAAGTCTACATTTAAGAGGATTTACATTAACATTAGCCTCTTCATCAGCACACTTGTACCAAGTTTCAAATCAAACTATTCTATATTATGCGAAAATCGGACGGACATCTCCCCTGTTTATATGCCTAGCCCAAATTCTCAATTCAACAACCAACAACAATTCCAACAATACCGACATTAACCATAATATTTCCAACTTCAGAATACTTCATAAACATTCCATATGGTGTTTGTCCCATATTTCCATCCCAGAACCATTTTATAATGATTTTCTGACTCCTTCTCCGTAAATAAACCAATATTAGCACAAATAGAAAGAGATTCATACCTTTCCCTCGATAATAATGCTATATATTTACTCCTCCACCTTGAAATTAAGCCACAAAGCCTCAATACGCAGTTTTGAAGTCGCAACTATCTGTCTCATACGGACGGAATGCGGGAATTATACACAGTTTCGGGCTAAAAGTTGGTGGTGGAAGGTTGGGGAATTTTCTGGAATATTTGGAATGTTTTTGGGCTGATTCTTGGATGAAAATGAGGGTTAAGCCCCTTTATATAGCTGCTCAGAAGTCACTTTAGCGATGACTTTGTAGCACCGACTTCGTATTTACATCACTTGTTCATCCAGCGAAAATTATTTCGAGACCTAAAACTTTTATACACTGATCCCTTTATTTGCATACTTGGATATGTCCAAAACTCTATACAGTCTGTATAACTTATTCAACATCCCAAATGTCACTTTGGTTTTTTCACTAGGGTGTGATGGGCACCCGACCCCATGCTCGGAGCCGAGCGAACCCGCGGACTCTTATTACAGACATAACTCCTGAGACTCTTAATCAAATACAAATGACGATTTCGGAAATGGTTTTCGGGACATATATATCTTTTGTAATTTTTAAATCAGCAGAATCTAAAATACATGGACTTTATTACATAATACAGAACAACATATCGGCTGATGGAGCCACATACAAAGCGTGTCTTGAACCCACGACTGCGTATGCGCAAAGTCTCTAACAAATAACCGAACATATAGCATACACACTTTGACTCGGCGGCACTCCCGGGGAGCAAGAGGCTTGCCTTGCCGGCTTGGAACATCTTCTATCTTGTCTTCTAGTCATGCGGGTGTGCACGCCGTCACACCGATTTTACTAGGGTGTGATGGGCACCCGACCCCGTGCTCGGAGCCGGCCGAACCCACGGACTCTTATTACGGACATAACTCCCGAGACTCTTAATCAAACACAAATGACAACTTCGGGAAATGGTTTTCGGAAATACTTTTTTTGAAATTTTCAAATCAAACAGAATCTAAAATACATGGAATTTATTACATAATACAAAACGACATATCGATGGAGCGGATACAAAAAAAGCGATGTCTTGAACTCATGACTCTGTACGCAAAGTCTCTAACGAGATAACCGAACACATAGCATACACACTTTGACTCGGCAAAGCCTCCCGGAGCAAAAAGGAGCTTGCCAATACCGCTGGAACATCTTATACTGTCTTCTAGTCATCTCAGGTGTACTGCGCGGCATGAAACGCACCTTCGAAGAACGGGGTCGATTTTTAATATGTCTTGAGTATGTAAAGCATAAAATACGACAAAAACGGGGAATCATAATCGAACGAGAGGATACAAACATATTTGCAATGGCCGGAGTATCGGAAGTGCTTTACTCATAAAAAAACATAGGCAAATGCATAATGTAAAAATATGCATAGCCGGCTACATTATGGGACTCGATAAACAAAGTGGTCGCCCCCCGACACCGGCGCCACAACATATCGGAACATATCGGCAATGTGCACATATCATAGCATATCGGATGGCCATATCATATCATATCATATCAAAGTGTACATGGCACGCATACTTCCACAACCCATATACATGTATACCGCCCCTTTTACACCGAGGCCCACGGCGAACAATGCGGTGGAATACGCGTGATAACATATCTGCCCGGGCTCGGTGAAGGAAGCATTGAGGCATCCACGAGTGGAGTAGTGAGAAACTATATGCATCATAAAATATTTACAAAGACTCGATAGAATAATCCGAACGAGAGGTCATTTAGAAAAAGAAATCGTACGATAGTAGTCGTACGTACCTTTCGGATGTCGCGAGGGATTATATCAAATTAAAACTTACGGGATTGTTTTGTACATATCAAAATACAAAACATTTACGTGTAAACTCGATATAATAATTCGGATGACAAATCATATAAAAGAAATTGAGCGATAATCATAGTGTATGCCACACGGATGTCGAACGGTTTGTGTCAAAATAATCTTTCTAAAATCGTTTTCATATTTCAAACATATTACGAGATTCAATAAAATAAATAAAACGACTATCATATAGTAGTTAGAAGAGTAGCCAGGGGTTTTCTTTGGATTTTTACTTAAAAACAAGTCAAACGGAATAATAAAGAAAAGTCCGAGAATAGTGGGCCCACCTCGGGTCAAACAAGATGGCGTACACAAATTACGTATATTAAACTTCATGACGTCACTAATAAGCGTTTAAGATAGTCGGATTCCATTTGTACAAGTTCTAGATATTTAGACGACTTTTCTAATCATTTACAACTTAACTAGTTCAATTCCGAATGAAAAAGGGGCAAATTTGGACGTGGATTCCGAAGAGTAGAGTCGTCCTCGAGGTCCGAATTCAAGCCTATTACTCTTAGGACATGTCAAGAGAAGGAAAGGTGGAGCTTTACATACCTTGTTTGCCTTTTACGCTTGTCCAAATTCAAATCCCGTTTCCTCCAAAATCTACAATTGGTCACATTTATCAAATATTAATTATAAGGCTTTAAGAATTCGGTCTTAACCAATACTTGTCTACGAAATTTGGGCAAAGATCTCCCCCATACTTACAACATCCCTAGATTTTAACTCGCCAAAATATCAACAACCGTACCAACAACAATACCAACAATTTCATATCAAACTAGAATTAAATTCATTCTTAAACTACTCCCAAAACAGCCCAATATACATTCGGATACTAATGCTTGTATACACTTCTTTATTTCCGTATATCCATAATATGACAACAATAACTACAGCCAATCCTCCGGTATTCAGCCCACAAAGCTGTCCATAACAACCATAAAAAGTCCCAAAATATCATCGCAAAACAGCCACAAATATCATACTAAACAAGCTCCTAAATATTGTCACAAAATAGCCACGAAAATTATGTAAAACAGCCCCAAAATATGGTTACAAAACAGCCACGAAAATTACATAAAACAGCCCCAAATATTGTTACAAAACAGCCCGATATACGCTTTGTATACAATATCTTTATACACTTTATTCTCCCAAATTCAAGAACAACAACTTATCAAAAACATCAACAACAATATCAACAATTATTATACATCATAACTCAACTAACTTCATCCATTTAATCCACCTAAAACAGCCCCTTAATCCATAAATCCCAACAAACAACAAGAAGTTTATAACGCTATTTTCTCCGTTCTAATCCGTTAAAACTCTAAATAAACTTATTAACAATGAAAAAGGGACCTTATTCTTACCTTAAGTATGCAGCAACCACTTCAACAATCTTCTTCTTGGCTGATTTTTAGCTCAAATTGAAGGCAACGCGACGTACAACACTTTTTCTTCATGAGCTTCGCGATTTGGGCTTAGATTTTGATCAAAATTGATTTCTCTCTAAATTTCTCCTCCCTTTCTCTCTCTAGAATGTTCTAAAATTTTATGGTGTGTTTTGGTCTGAAATGTGGAGAGAATACCGAAATTTTTCATTATATGACAATAGAAATGGGCCTGACCTGAATTGAAATCGGGTTGGGCCGAATTCACTGTTCATCTCGACCTTTCTGCCTTAAAATGTCCATATCTCCTTATTCCGATGTCACCTATTGGCCCACGACCTATGGTTGGAAAGCTAATTCAATTATCTACAACTTCTATTTCTTGATATTTTTCCAAATTCCAAACTTATAATATCGTTTTTGCTCCTCGAAGTCAGGTCACCGAAAACGTTTTCTTAAAGATATTCGTTTGGAGGGCTTCTACTTTGATTTGGCCCAAGGGTCCTCCTTGAGTTGTGTTCAACTTCACATATGTGATTCATATGACTTTTTAGATGTTTCAAAAAAAAAGTCTCGATGTGGGCCCCACCTCAGCCTTACAAATAATCCGACGCTCAAAAATACGGGATACAACACTATCAACGTGAGTTTAAATTATGTAGCAACAACATGATTGTCAATTCAATTTCTTTGAGGAAGCACGTATCACGCTCATGCTCGAAAATGCGGGATATAACACTGGCGGCATGAAACGCAGGCCCCAAGAAGAACGGTCAAGACGAATATGTCTCTGCAGTATGTAAAGCATAAAATACGATAAAGAGGATCTACGAAACATAAATGCAATGGTTTATATTTAAATGCTTACTCATAAAACATAGGCAAATGCATAACGAGAGAATATGCGAGGCCGGCCCATTACGGGGACTCGGTAAACAGAAAGTGGTCGCCCCCAACGACCTGCGCCACAACATATCGGAACATATCAGAATGTGCACATATCATAGCACATCGATGGCCATATCATATCATATCATATCAAAGTGTACATGGCACAACATACCCACAACCCATTGTACATATATACTGCCCCCTCACAGGAGGCACGGCGAACAATGCAAAGGAAGATGCTTGATAACATATCCCAGCCCGGCTCGGTGAAGGAAGCATTGAGGCATCCACGAGTGGAGTAGTGAGAAACTAAATGCAATATAAAATGTACAACATATACTGAGAGATCGACGGAATAATCAAACGACATATCATGAAAAAGGGTCGGAGAGGCATAGCACATACCTTTTAACGCCCGGGGATTCTTATCAAAATAGGACTTCGGGGGTCATTTGTGTATATTCAAGATAAAACATATACGTAAACTCGACAACATAACTCAAATGGCGTACCTTATAGCGAACATTTGACAATGATCAAAACATAAGTCTTTCGGACATCTAATGGTTCGTGTCGGAATAATCTTTAAAGAAGTAGTTTCAAATCCCGAGTAGGTCATATAACTCACATAAATAATTATAACGTTATTCTTTGAAGTTAGAAAGGTAGATAAAAAGTTCCCTTAGTTTTCATTTTAAAGAAGATCAAACGGAATGTCAACACACAAAGTTCGGAAATAGTGGTCCGCCTCGGGACAAGTAAGGTGGCGTGCAAAAACGAGCGATATTAAAACCTTATGATGTCATTTATGAGGTATAAAATAATCGGATTTCATATATACAAGTTCTAGATACTTGGATGACTTGTTGAAACAATGTGCAACATAATTAATTCAATTCTACCGAATGAAAAAGGGAGAAATTTGGACGTAGATTCCAAAGAGAGTGGTCTCGAGGTCAATTCAATCCTATTACATCTAGGACATAAAGAGAAGGAAGGGTGGAGCCTTACATACCTTTTCTTGCCCTTTACGCTTGCCAAAGTTCAAATCCCGTTTATCGTAAAAAACCTACAAATGGTCACATTTACCAATTACTATTCATGAGGCTTAAAATTCTAACCTTAGTTTACTACTTGTCTACCGAAATTTTGGCAGCACCTCCCCTATACATACAACATCCCCGAGATTCAAACTCGGCAAAAACAACAACAACCATACCAACAATAATATAAACAACATCAATAATCGACGAGAACGCATTCTAGCGCAAGTAGTATTATTTTCCAAATAATGCAACAACTCCAAATCCAACTTTACACTTACAAACCAATATCAATAAGTTCATATTCACATGCTAATTTAAGATCATTCAACATAAACCAAGAGCATTCCAAGCTATATATCCAATATTCAACAATTCCATCGATTTCCATATTCAATCCAACATTCTCATACACGCAACGAAACCATTCCAACGCATTTTCTACTTACTAATTCATCTCCAACAACAACAATCTACACTTTATCAACTTCATTATCTTAATATCATAGAATCGCATTAATATGACATAATCCTCTACGTTTTCATTTTCATGCCAACTTACCCCATATATGCTTCATTTACATTGTAATGATCACAACAACACACAACTAACATGTTACACAAAATGAATCCATCACCATTCCATCCACATATAGGCCACGTACCAACACGCAAATTTTCAACTTCACCCCATTTTCATTCAACTTTCATTTCCAATACAATTTCCATAATAACCACAACTAGAATACAACATAAAAATCAACCCACTTCATCCTGTAAATTGGCACATACAAATGGCCACATGTACACACACACAAATACCATGCAACCTTCCATAATTCCATGAATTCTATTCATTTCTACGTACTACAACCTCAACAAAGCCTTTATAACCTATAAAAAGGGATTGAATCATACCTTGTTCTTCTAACTTCTTCACTCCACCAAATTGTCCAAACGACGAAACGAACGACTTATCTTCCGAAACAATTATACCACGTTGGAGAGGACCCTTGAATTAGTAGGAATACAACAAGAAAATAATTTTTGGGGACAAAATTTGAAGAGACAAAAATTGAAGACCATGGCCGAATGGCCATGGTTGTTGTTCTCCTTCTTTCTTTCTTTCTTTTTCTTGAAAACTCTAGAATAACAAATGGCCCCTTGTTTATTTAATTTGCAAACTTTTGGCCCCTTCATAGGCTTGGCCCATTTTCTTTCCTTTTTTCATTCTTTGCCCGTTGGGCCTCTCACTGGGCTTTGCTTGTTCTTTTTTTTTTTCAAGCCCAATTACTAGTCCATTTGTTGATAATTCATGAAACCATTTTTGTAATTCCAATTTTGCCCTTAGCCTTTTCCATATTTCCACATCCAACATTTTCATAACCAACTTATGAACCAAACAATACCAATTCATTGCGTTGTCCTTAACTTGACACAATTATCCCAAGTTATCGCGAAATACGGGGTATAACACCAAACTTAGCAAAACTTATTTTATTTTACTTCAGTCGTTTAACCTCAACCTTGTTTATCACTTGCTTATCACTTGTTGAAAATAACATAAACATTTATAACTTCAAACATAATCCTGTCCTTTGAGCTTATGTGACTAACCTATGATGCAACTCAACGCCCAAGGAATACGGGATGTAACGTCTTTCCCCTTTTTGAACATTAGTCTCAGAATGTTAAAATTAAACTCACGTCATAATCACTATCAACTCTTCCATTCTTTTGAACTACCATGCTTTTCATCCTTGCGTTCCCTTCTATAGCGGGTTAATTCGATCATTGCGATATTTTATTTTCCAATTGGTACAACACCGAAATTAAAAATACCGCAATGATCGCCCTACGTTTATAGAAGGGAACGCAAGGGATGACGATGCTACGAGTTCAAAAGAATGGAATTGATGAGTGATAATGACGTGAGTTTCGTCTTATTTTAACATTCGAGGACGAATGTTCAAAAAATTGGGAAGATGTTACATCCCGTATTCTCATGCGTTGAGTTGCATCATAGGTTAGTCACATAAGCTCAAAGGACAGATTATGTTTGAAGTTATAAGTGTTCATGTTATGTTCAACAAGTGATAAGCAAGTGCGCTTTAAGTTGGAGGTTAAACGAATCGGAAGTAAAATAAAATAAGTTTTGCTAAGTTTGGGATGTTGAATAAGTTATACAGACTGTATAGAGTTTTGGACATATCCAAGTATGCAAATAAAGGGATCAGTGTATAAAAGTTTTAGGTCTTGAAATAATTTCCGTGGATGAACGAGGATCTTAGAAGAAATCGGCACTTACAGGTCTTCTTCTAAATGACTTGAGCAGCTATATAAAGGGTTTAACCCCTCATTTTCAGCCAAGAATCAGCCCAAAAACATTCCAAATATTCCAAAAAAATTCCAACCTTCCACCACCAACTTTTAGCCCGAAAAAACCAGGTATAATTCCCAGATTTCGGTCCAACAGTATAGTTGCGACTTCAAAATTGCTGTGATTGAGGCTTTGTGGCTTAATTTCAAGGTGGAGGAGTAAATATATAGCATTATTATCGAGGGAAAGGTATGAATCTCTTTCTATTTGTGTCAATATTGGTTTATTTACGGAGAAGGAGTCGTAAAATCGTTATAAAATGGTTACGTGATGGAAATATAGGACAAACACCATATGGAATGTTTATGAAGTATTCGAAGTTGGAAATATTATGGTTAATGTCGGTATTGTTGGAATTGTTGTTGGTTGTTGAATTGAGAATTTGGGCTAGGCATATAAACAGGGAATCTTCGCCCGATTTTCGCGAGAATATAGAATAGTTTGATTTGAAACTTGTACAAGTGTGCGATGAAGAAAGCTAATGTTAATGTAAATCCTCTTAAATATAGACTTTGCACGCTCGGGAAAATAAGCGTAGCTAATAGGAGGCGAAATGTATGTAAAGCTTATCCTTTCTTTCTTTTGGCATGTCGTAGATGTAAGTAAGGTACAATACGAGCCTTGGGGTAACTCCATTCTTAAGATCCGAGCATGTATACGATTCTTATTCACTTCTTGATGTTAGCATTCTTAATATAGTCATTGTTATTGTCACGACCCAACCCCGTAGGCCGTGACTAGTGCCCGATTTGGGCACTCAAACGCACCTATCAAACAGAGTCACAAACGGATGGCGTATATATACAAATATCAAACACTGCCTCGTATAATATCAAACACATCCGGTATATACGAAGCCAACAAGGTCGTGTTTCAAATATATATAATTTTAAAAATTTAGAGAGTTTCCTTTGTTTTACGGACTATCCAAAATAACTCGCACGAAGAAAATACCAACAAAGGCCACACGGGGCCAACAGCAACATATATACATATGCGGGCCGACAAAGGCGCCGTGGCGAATGGGATCGCCCAAACACAACATATACAAACACAATCGTACGTAAGTAGGCACAACCCACAAACATGTCCCCAGACCTCTAAACGGACGGACAGAATCGGATGACGGGACGGGGCCCCGCGCCGTACCCCGAACGAATATATACAAATGCACGAACAAATATATACCAAAAATATAAGCTCCGAATGAGAGGAGCACTCAAATAAGGAAAGAGGGTGTCCTAAACAGGTGGATCACCAAACTGTGCGTCTGTACCTGCGGGCATGAAACGCAGCCCCCCGAAGAAAGGGGGTCAGTACGAAATATGTACTGAGTATGCAAAGCAGAAAATGTAGTATACAAATCTGAGTCACAATCGAAATAGAGGTACAGAAAGTAAATACATTTCCAAAATATCAAAGTGTTACTTCAAAATATAAATCATGCATAGGGCACAGGAAATATGGTCGCCCGCCTGTCGATGGCGCCATAACACAAGATAACACCTTTAAAGTTTCAAATCTCCGAATCTCCGTCACATATCATACACAGCATATCACCATACACGCGTATCACACCAAATATAAGTGGAAACCGCCTCGAGCGAGGAACTCGGTGAACCATGACCACAAAGATAACACCGGAGTACAATCAAAACGCGCACGACAACAGAACCGGCGAACGATATCATAGTAGGCACGAGCGGAGTAGTGAGTAATCATATGCATAAAATCATTATCATAAATTCAAAAGATAAGTAAAATAGTCATATTCGAAATCGGAATAATAATTATTACTTTTTGTTTCAAAAGTTATCGAATTCACATAAAAGAGCGTCGCGGGACCCACAGACGAGTATAGACCCGAACTGAGCCCGCCTATGAAAAACATACTCATTCCATATCATACGATCATCTCCTACGAAAATCTCAAAGCAATCCGAGCTTTTCTGTGAAAGTTATGGGCGCTTGAAATTTGGAATCGCTAAAGAATAAACTTTAAAACAAAAATCAGCTTTCATGTAATCTTTACAACTTATGAATTCCAAGAACATAAGGATCAATGTTTTGTCATGTCAACATAAGAATGCCAAGGAACAAGTGCGGTTCATAAACATGCTCGGATTGCGAGAATAGAGTTTCCTCGAGGCTCGTATCATAGCCTACTTTAACTAAGGCATGCCAAAAAGAAAGGTTGCTTCACATACCTCAAACGCTCTCCACTATGATCCAAACTCAAGCTAAATTCAACCTATGATTCGGGCTGCCCACGATCTATAAACAAGCCATAAAATGCCAAAACATTAGCTAAAGACTTTTTGGGCATTAAATTCCAATTTCGCCCTTAATTCTACGTAAATTTGGGTAAAGCATTTCCCCTGTAAATAGGCTACCCCGAGAATTTAACTCGGCCATATCAATCAACAACAACAACAACAACCAACCTAGCAACATTAATAATCAATCCAAAAGGTAATACAACATTACTAGCTCTCTTTTCCATCATTCAACAATCTTTCATAAATTCAATTCGACGACTTACATTCAAGCCAACGTCGATACTTATACATTCAAATACTAACCCGAACCCATACCAACAATATTTAAAGACATTCTAAGCAATTCATACAACATTTCCAACAACCCAAATTTTTCTCCAATTCAGCCGAAAACAACCCCCAAACCGAGAACCTCACTTCAACTTATTCCTCATTTTCAAATCATGATTGTATCCACAATTTACATTCTAACAATGCTATTTTCACCAACATACAAATTACATTAAATATACCAAAATCTCCAATTCAGTCTTTGCAACAATCACAATATCAATTTGAGTCATTAAACATTCATTTCCAACATAGAATTCATAACGACGACGACTAAAACATTAAGCGATATCAATTCGTTCATTGTCATATAATATGACCCATTTCGACCAACACTACACATATACATATATGGATGATTCTCAATCGTTCTTGACCTTACAATGATCATAATAAACTAACTAGGCATTAATTCATAGCTTCAACACAACACAACAAACACCCATTTGCACGGCTCAAGTATCACACACACAACTCACTTCCAACATTCCATATTTTATGATTTTCCTCCATTATAACATACTATAACAAGCATACAACCTTTATAACATACAAAACATAATCAAATCTTACCTTTTCTCTTCAATTCCAAAATATGCTAGGGTTCCCAAGGATGAAAAAATAATGGATTGATCGCTCCAACGACACCTCCCCGCTACTTAGGGACCTCAATATAGTGGGTTTACACCAAGGAATTAATTTTGGAAGAGCTTAAAATGGGGTTTGAATTTCTCTATGGTTGGCCGAGAGTTTGAGGAGGGAGTTCTTCAACTCCTTGATATTTTTCTAAGTGTGGTGAGAGAGAATGAAGACTAGTAAGTCATATTTTACCACTTAAATGAATTTCACAATTGTCCCTGGCCCACATTAATGTGTTGTTCCAATTAGAAGTTGACACAAAATTGTGTGGGGTCCCTCTCCCACTTACACGGCCAACTAGAGAAAATGGATGACTTTTTCAACTTCCAATTTTATCACTTTTGGTCCCAAATTCTCCTAATTATTCCATACCAACAAATTCATGAACAACTTATGTATTAAAAAAAAATCAAAGGTCAGAAATCCCGACTTTGTATCCCGAAATAGTTTTGTCCTTAACTTATCATAATTAATCCGGATTGTCTCAATGTTCAAAAATACGGGTTCTAACATCCTTCCCCTTTAGAACATTCGTCCTCGAATGTTAAAAACTATCCTTACGGGTCATACAAACGATTTGGGGAGTTTCCTTTTCAACTATCACAACAATACATTCACCGACGAAGAATTCATTTATCAAACAACATAGTCAAATAGAGGATTGATTACACCGTAGGCTCGAAAAATAAATGAGGATACTTCTTCTTCATCTCGCTCCTCGACCTTCCCGTGTCACTTCCTCTCGGTTATTATTTCACACAAAGATTTTGAAGCCATATCTTTGTTCCGCAACCTTTTTACCTCGACGATCCAATATGGCTATAGTCGCTCCTCATAAGATAACCTCTCTGTGACTGGATATCATCTACAGGAAATACTCCGGAAGGGTCACCAATACATTTACGAAGCATAGAAACATGAAATACCGGTGTACCGCTCCCAAATCAGCCGGGCAGATCTAACTCATAGGCAACCTTGCCTATTTTACGAACAATATGGTAAGGCCCAATATATCTCGGACTGAGCTTCCCTTTCTTGCCGAATCTCATAACACCTTCAGGAAGACCCAATCGCCAATCTGAAACTCCAAAGGTCGACGGCGATTATCTGCGTATGATTTCTGTCGACTCTGGGCTGCCAATAATCTCTCTCGAATAAGTTTCACCTTATCCAAGGCCTCGGCTGACCACATCCGGGCCAATCAACTCGATCTCCCCCAACATCAAACCAACAGATCGGTGACCTACACTTTCCGCCATACAATGCCTCATAAGGTGCCATCTCGAATACCGGGAGTGGTAGCCGTTATTATAAGCAAATTCAACAAGCGGCAAATGGTCATCCCGACTACCTACTCGAAATCAATAACACAGGCCCGCAACATATCTTCAATGTCCGAATAGTGCGCTCGGCTTTGTCCGTCGACCGGGGTGGAATGCCGTACCGAGACTCATCCGAGTCCCCAATCCCGCCCGGAAGGATCTCCGGAAAGTGGGCGTAAACTCGGTCACCTCCGTCGGAGATAATAGATAAGGGAACTCCGTGAAGTCACACAATCCCCGATATAGCTTGGCATAATCTTGGTACCGAGTAGGTAGTCCTGACCAGGAAGAAAATGGGCTAATTTCGTTAGCCGATCAACAATAACCCAAATGGAATCATACCTCCATGGAGTGCGAGGTAAACCTGTAATAAAATCCATATTAATGATCTCCCACTTTCACGTCGGTATCTCCATCTCCTGCAATAGCCCACCGGGTTTCTGGTTGTTACATTCCGTATTTTGTACCCTCGGGTAAGTCAAAGCAAGTGACACAAGTTGCGTATGGAAAATTGTAAAGTTGGAATATTAAGGAAGCGGGGGTAAAAAGGTAAATTTGCAAAACGACTCATGGAAATATGGCGAAAGGTCGGGGGCAAATTTGGAACTAAGGAAAATGTTTTTCATGAAATACAAGAAATTTGCTAGAATTTTCAAGAAAGGGCCACTTGGCCGTGGGCCCCACTTGCAATATGTGGCCAAATGAATTCAAGCCAAATTAGGGCAAAATGTTCAACTACTATTGAAGGGACTATATATATATATATATATATATATATATATATATAGGGAGAGATGATTAATTCATCTTAATTCCCTAGAGTTTTCAAGAAACAAAGAACAAGAGAGAAAGAGGAGAAATTCCATAGGCCATTCGGCCATAGCAAGTCCACAAGAAACCTTGGAAAAATTTTCTCAAAAAAAATCATTTCCTACTAAGTGAAGGGCCCCTAGCAAGTTGGAGTGTTCATTGGAACAAGAAAAATTCATATTCACATAAGTTGGCCAAGGGAAGGGTTAAAGAAAAAGGTAAGAATTCATCTACTATTTATGTATATTGGATGTTGTGCTTGTTGTAGGGTATGAAATGAATGAAATTCATGTGTTATGGAAATGGGTGTGGTGTCGTGACTTGTGTGGCTAGGCCGTGTATGTGTAGTGTGTGTTGTGTTATATTGTGTTGTGTTGTGTGTTGGTTGTTGTTGTAATGTATGGAAAATATGGAAGTCCATGAAAAACATGCATGGAAATATGGATTGTGGTGTTTAACGGTGCATAGGTGTAGAGGTGAAGAATCAATTTTGTTTAGCATGTTTTGGTTGTTGTTGTTGTGATTTCTATGCGACGGAAATGAAGGAAATTGAATGATTTAAGTGAAGTTGTGGGTGTTGTGAGTTGGCCGTATATATGTAGCCTTGCATAGGGACAAAGGACTAATTCTACTTACTATGTTTGAAATGTTGTATTGCGGATTCTATGATAAAAATGAATGTTTAATGACTTACGTGGATGTTGCAATTGTTGTGGGCTGTTTTGGAGGAAAATGTTGTTGTTGTTTCATAAATTGGAAGATATGGGTAAGTAGTATATTGATGGTATTGTTGGAATATCATGTGAATTAAATTGTATTAAGTTATATTGAATGGTATGGAATTGTATTGAGTTGCATTGAAAAGAATTGAAGTGAGTTGAATTAAATATATAAGTGGCTTGTTGATATTATTGGCAAGATTTTGGTATTGTTGGTTGACGATTTGGCCGAGTTCCATTCTCGGAGTTGTTGAGTGATAATTTGGCCGAGTATGAATCTCGGGGATGTTATACGTGTGGGGAGATCTTTGCCCAAATTTTGTTTATAAACAAGTATTGGTTGAGATTAACAATTGGTAATTGTGACCAAATTGTAGATTTTGGCGAACTTGGAGCTTGAGTTTGGAGGCGTGTACTAAGCGGAAAAGGTATGTGAAGTCCACCTCTCCTTCCTTTGGCATGTCCTAGTTATTATAGGTTGAAATCCGACCCTCGGGAAAAGCCCTACCCCTCGGAAACGCCACCTAAATTTATTCCTTTTTCATTCAATGGAATTGAATCCACAACTTGTGCTTTAAGGTAAAGTGATGTTCAAATGTCCGAAACCTTTATAAATGAAATCGAAATACTTTGAAATCTTCGTGGATGACCCAACGGGACATAACGACCATGTTTTTATGTTCGTCACTCGAATCTCGATGTACGTGCTTATCGGTTTCCATTACTTCTTTCATAGAAGCTTTATAGTTTATTTTATGTTTTCTCGTGGGGTTGCTATTCATTGATGGTCTCGCCTGATAATGATTGTTCCTTCAAGCGGGGGGCAAGCGACCGTGGTTATTCCATAAGGCGGTCGGGGGCTACCGACCTTACGTCACCCCGATAGACACATGACTTTCTTTGGGTTCTTATGCACGTCGCTTATATGATATGTACATGACATGTATATGATATGTATATGAAAATGGGGAAATTTTGGGGAATGGATACATGTTGTGCTATAGACGCATTGCCACACGGTAACTGCGGCGTAATTCCATCCCGAACGCGGGATGCCCGGACGCGGGACACATGTGGGCGAGCCGACGTATTTCGGCGATATGACTTGTTTTATTTTCACATGTATATGACAAGAAATGTTTTTGAAAAAAATATAATAAGCAAGCATGACATCCGCCTGAGAGGCACTTACAGTCTGCATTATCCTTTTTATCTCGTTACATGATCTTTGGTCCATGTGTTGTTATTGCTCACATGTTACATGCTTCATTGTATTATTTCTATGGCTTACATACTCGGTACTAATCGTTCGTACCGACCCTTTTTCGGGCCGCGTCTCATGCCACGCAGTAGACAGTTGACGGCTCGACCCCTAGGAGCTTTTCCATTACATTGAGAGGCGCTCCGGTTGTTCCCGAGCTACTCGTTCGGGGTACTACTTTTGTGTATATATTTGGATTCAAAGAAAGTCAGCCACTTGTAATTACATGTACTTTGTTTAGAGGCTCGTACGATATGTACGCTCGGTATGTTTCTGACCTAGTTGTCTTTTTTCGCCGTGTGATATGTCGTAAAGACATGTGCTTGATTGCTACTACTCGTTTATATGTATGCTATTATCGACGATGTTATGGAAAAAAAATGCTAGTGTTCATACGGCCCACTTAGTAACAGGAATAAGACATATGACAAAGGGGGTGCCCGGTACAAGTATCACAGTCCTGCTACGGCCCCTAGTTGGGTCGTGTGATGTTATGTGGAAGCGAGCGGTCGGTCCTAGGGTTTGTGTTATAGCCCGTACTTCATACGTTCAAATAATTCGGGATAATTGCGAGAAGTTAAAGGCAAGACTATTTCCAAAAATTATTTTAATGTACAAGTGGGTTGTGAATATTATTTATGAACCTTATTAGTATGGAAATATTGGAAAAGGCCAAGGGTAAAAAGGGGTATTCGCAAAATGGTTCATGGTAATATTATGGAAGCCTAGGGGTAAAATGGTAATCTCACAAATATTCAAGAAAATTCTTGAAATTTCCAAGATGGCCATGTGATGAATATATATGGACCAAAGTGTATAAAATAAGACAAGTGGCCACATTTGGTTATTGTAGGAAAATTAGTATTCTTTGACTAATTCAAAGAAAAATTCAAGAAAAAAAAGAAGAAATCTCTCTAGAAAAATGAAGAAGGGGGCATGTGGCCATTTTATATTTAAAGGGGGCAAGTATATATATAGAGAAAGATGGCCTATTCTTCATAATTAATTTGAGAGAAAGAAAGAACAAAAAAAAAAAAAAAAAAAAGAGATGAAGAGAGAATATAGTAGTTTCGGCCATGGCAAAAAAAAATTGAGGCCATGGAAATTGATCAAGGAAAAATTATTTCTCCTAGTATTCCTACCAATTCAAGGGTCCTCTTCAACATGGTGTAATTTTTTGGAGCAAGAAAACCATTCATACTTGCAAGTTCATGACTTTAGCCAAGAGGAAGACAAATGGAAAAAGGTAAGGAACCGATCCTTCTTTATATGTTATGGATGGTTATGTATATTGTAGTGAGTAAAAATGAATGAAATGCATGAAAATAGGGATGTGTGTATGCATGGATGTGGCCGTATGGTATGTTGGAATAAAGCACTAATTTTATGTAGCATTTTGGTTGTTGTGATCATGAATTTCATATTAAAATGAATATTTGGTGACTCATGTAGAAGTAGTATTGTGGAGGTGTGATGAATTGATTTAATTTTGGTAGTTTGATCGTTGTGTTGTGAAATCCATAATGTAAAGGGATTGAAAAACCATGAATGTAATATGTTGGAATGGTAGCCGTTTGGAGTAGTGTTGGTCGTGTGTTGTGCTATATGTGTTGTGTCGTATGAGTTGGTCGCGTTGTGTTGTGTTGCATGGAAAGAATGGATTGATTCTATGTGGGATATTGTTTGTTGTTGTAATGTAAAGGGATGGATGAAAATGCATGAAAATATGTGAGAAGTGGTTATGGTCGGTTAATAGGAGCTTTGGTAAGTTAATGTAAATTGATGTTATTTGACATTCTAGTTGTCGTCGTTGTGGATTATGCGATGATGGAATGTATGGATATTGTTGAGGTTGAAGGTTTCGGATAAAGTAGTATGTTATTTGAGTTGTTGGAAGATTATGTGAATTGAATTGAATTGAATTGGATTGAATTGAATATTGAAGCATTGTTAGAATAATTGTTGGTATTATTGATACTTTGGCCGGGTTGAATTCCCGGATTGTTATTGTTGATTAAAATGAGCCGAGTTGGATTTTGGGGATGGTGTATTTACAGGGGAAGTTGTTATATCCCGCATTTTGTACGTCGGAATATTTCAAGACAATTGCGGGAAGTTAAGGGCAAGACCATCTTCGAAAAATTATTTTAGTACATAAGTTGGTTATGAATATTATTTATGAATATTAGTGGATGGAAATATTGAGAAAGGCTAAGGGCAAGAAGAGAAATTCGCAAAATGGGCCGTGAAAATAATGTGGAAGGTCGGGGACAAAATGGTAATATTGAGAAAAGTCGAGGGGCAAAATGGTAATTTCACAAAGTGTTCAAGAATGTTCTTGAAGGACCAAAGTGTTTCAAGAAAGGGCCAAAGTGTGCCTAGGAAGACAAGTGGTCATCTTTGACCACTTTAGGAAAGTCAAGGAAAAAGAAGAAAAATTAAGAAAAAGAAGAAAAATCTAGAGAGATGAGAGAGAGGGGGCATGTGCCCCTCACATGCTTAAGGAGCTATATATATATATATATGAGTCATCTTTAATACAAGAGTGGAAAGAAAGAAAGAAAGAAAGTTTCAAAAAAAAAATTTCAGTACGTGATAAGAGTCAGAGGGTTCGCTCGGCCCTAGGTAAGGGTCGGGTGCCCATCACACCCCGATCAAGATCGGGGTGTGACAAAGTGGTATCAAGCAGGTCGGTCCAAGGTTGTCACCGCAAAGTCGTGTCAGTAGAGTCCCATTTATGGGTGTGAAGCCGGCCACATTTATAAACAAGAGGCCGCGGGGGCATTTAGGAATTGTTGACCTTCTTCCGTCCTATGATCGTGCGATAGAGCCAAGACATAGGAAATAAGATTCCTTATATCAATCGTCGATTTCCGTAGGCGCCCAAGACGGCGTAAGAGGTGAGAAATGATATGGAAGTCAAAAGAGGTGAGACTGGGTAAATATATTTGTTCTGTTACGTGGAGTTAGGCGCCAAACAGAAATGGTCACATGCGAGCGGAAGGTGAACATCGGTGAACTAAAAAGGGCAAAACGGTCATTATAGAAGAAAGGACGTATTACAAAAATGTCTCGGAAGCGTAAAGTTTTGATTGGCTTCGGACCGGGTAGTAAAGGCCATGTGGAAAAGTGACGCAAAAATATCGTTGTTAAGGCACCAAATTCCGCCAAAGTTCGGGGTTAAGCGTGCTCGGTGGGAGCAATTTCGGGATGGGTGACCCCCCGGGAAGTAACGCGAGAAAGTTTTACAAATAAGATACAAGAGACAAATGAAAGTAAGATAGCCTAAGGAAAACAAGAATATATGGATGGTTGGAGACACAAAAAGAGGAGTAGAACGAGGGTGGATTAGCTCGGTAAAGAGACCGAAGAGTGTCACAGCCCTAGAATTAGGATAGGCTTGAACGGCGTTGGACGTATTTTGTGGGATAGTTAATAGTAATTATATATATGTATGTATAAGGTGTAGAATATCCCAAGTATAATTGTATTGGTGGACATGTGAATCCTGAAACCGAAGTCACGGTACAAAGGTATTAATCGAGTAAGGGTACCGAAGTTCGGGTGATAGCAAGAGTAAATGGTACAAGTGTTGCCAAGTAAGCCGTTATTATTCCACTGTAGATTGAGGTGGGAATGAGGATATGAGACGAAGTATAAATGGATAAGGGTATAGGTGCGCCCCAAAAGGGGGGAAGCAGGTGAGAGAAGTGTAAGGATAAGATAAAGACGGTTGATACGGTAATATATTTGATATGGATGCTTAGATTACAAATGAAATCCCCTTCACGACAACGAGTGGATAGAAGTCCAGATAATGTTTAAGGCAATATGAGAAGTTCGCACAAACTTTGAGTAGTGCGACGCCAGGGAATGGACGTATAGGAAGAGAAAGAATATGACAAAGAGAACGGTATTGGATAGCATAAGAGCTAATATGAAGGATGGAAACGGCTTTGAAAAAGGGAGCTCCCCCGGGATGTTTATGAGGGCCTGTAGGACTAGTCGAACATTCGAGGACGAATGTTTCAAAAGGGGGGAAGGATGTTATATCCCGCATTTTGTACGTCGGAATATTTCAAGACAATTGCGGGAAGTTAAGGGCAAGACCATCTTCGAAAAATTATTTTAGTACATAAGTTGGTTATGAATATTATTTATGAATATTAGTGGATGGAAATATTGAGAAAGGCTAAGGGCAAGAAGAGAAATTCGCAAAATGGGCCGTGAAAATAATGTGGAAGGTCGGGGACAAAATGGTAATATTGAGAAAAGTCGAGGGGCAAAATGGTAATTTCACTACAAGTTCAAGAATGTTCTTGAAGGACCAAAGTGTTCAAGAAAAGGGCCAAAGTGTGCCTAGGAAGACAAGTGGTCATCTTTGACCACTTTAGGAAAGTCAAGGAAAAAGAAGAAAAATTAAGAAAAAAAGAAGAAAAATCTAGAGAGATGGAGAGAGGGGCATGTGCCCCTCACATGCTTAAGGAGTTATATATATATATATATATGAGTCATCTTTAATACAAGAGTGGAAAGAAAGAAAGAAAGAAAGAAGAGAGAAAAAAAATGAAGGAGAGGGGCGGCAAAGAGGGGGCTGGCCGAACCAGCCCCTAAGGTTAATTATGGAGATCATTTTCTTCAAGTTTTCATATTAAATGGAAGGTCCTCTATCATATGGAGTGGTTGTTGGAAGAGAAAAATCATTTGTATTGCAAGGAACATGTTCTAGCCAAGTAAAGGAAGTGAAGGAAAAAGGTATGTATCCAATCTTACTTCATGTTTTATGCATGGTTTGTGGATGTGGTAGAGTGCGGAAATGAATGAACTTATGAAGTTATGCATGTGTTAAGTGTGGCCGTGTATAGGTAGTAGAATATGGAAATGATGAACTAATTTTATTTAGTGTTGATTGATGTTGTTATGAACGTTTTGAGCATGTTGTAGTGTATTGAAATGCATGGGATTCATTGAAATGGTGTTGTGGCCGTGTGTGTTGTGGTGGCCGTGTGTGGTGTGGTGTGTTGTGGTGAAAGACTAATTTACTTGGTATGTTTAGAATGTTGTGTTGTGGATTCTATGTAATGAAAAATGAATGTTTAATGATGCATGTTGGGATTGGAAATGTTATGGGCTGATTTGGAGCCTAATTTGATTTCAATATGGCTTCTTGTTTAATGAGAAATGATGTTGTTAGCATATAGAAGTGTGGATGTAGTTTATGAATTTGAAAGAAGAAATTAAGTTGTTATTGTTTTTGTCGAAATTGTAAAGTATTGGACGAAGTAGTATATTGATTGAATCATGAATTGAATTGTTGGCATGGTTGTTGATATTGTGGCCGAGTTCCATTCTCGGGCTGTTGTTGATAATTGGCCAAGATGAACTTGGTGGGATGGCGCATTTATAGGGGAAATGCTGCCGAAATTTCTGTGGGCAAGTGTCAATTCAAGATGAAACCTCTAAAGGTTCTAATCACCATTTGGTAAATGTGACCAATATGTAGATTCTGGCGAACTTGGAGCTTGGATTTGGAGTAGCAGAAGGAGCGGAAAGAGGTATGTAAGACTTTATTTCCTTTCTTTGGCATGTCTTAGACGCGTAGGCTTGATTTCGCGTCTCGGGGACTTTCCTAACTCTAGGAATCCGTGACTGAAATTTTCTACTATTCACTCAGTAGAATTGAACCCAAAGTTCATGAATGGTTGAAAGATAGGTCCAAACACTTAGAACTCGCATGATTAGGACCCGATTACCCTAAAACTCTCCTAAGTATTGTCATGGAACGTATTATACGTAAATTATGTACGCCACCTCATTTGATCCGAGGTGGGCCCACTATTCCCGGATTCCCTCTTATTGTTTCATTAAGTTTATTTTCGTACTATAGTCAATGAAGGTTTTTGATCATCCTTCCGACTACAAACAATAACTATTTTAATTAAACCCTTGACCCCAAAGCGGGATTTTCTTCCTAAAAGTTTACAAATGTTTTCTAAAATATTCGTTTTTCTTTAAAAAACCAAGTTCTACAATATTGAAAGCCTTAAAGACTAAGACAGCGATTATGGTTCTATGACAATAATGATGATGCTAGAGATGAGAAAAAGTTTGATGACTGTTTTCCTAAGATTCCAAAGTACACGAAATACTGTTTTGTGACCCTATTCTACGTTGTTCATGATGTTGCTTTTCATCGGTAGTCTCGCCTTAAAATACTCATTCCTTCAAGGTGAGACAAAACGATCCCGGTTAATACATAATGTAATCGGAGGTTACCGACCTTACGTCACTCCGATAGACACATGACCTTCCTTGGGCTCTCATGCATGCTATTTATATAATAATGTATATAATATCTAATGTTGATGAATGTTTATGTATACATTGTATTTGTGGGGAATGGGGAGGGCAACTGTGTCCACCTGATTCAGCTGGCTTATCATCCCGGACGCGGGATGCCCGGACGCGGGATTTATGGGAGAGCCGTACGCGGCGTCTGGTGGATATATATATATATATATATACTATGATATATTTGGGACACTGTTGGGGAGGGGGTGGGAGAGCCGATGAACTCGGCGTCTGTACTGCAAGCAAAAAGTACCGTTTTCCGAAAAGTATCTGTTTTCTATGTATAAAAATAAAAACACCGTGTTCAAAAAAAAAAAGAGAGAAAAGCTAGGCATGCATGGCCTCCGCCCTGAGGGGCACTTACAGGTACAGGTTACTCCTTTATTCTACGATACTCGTCTATGTTTCCATATAGTTATTACTCCGCACAAAATGTGTTACCATTTTACTCGTGATATGCTCTTGTGTTCCCGTTCGTGTTGTTACTGTTCATGTCTTACATACTCAGTACATTGCTCGTACTGACCCCTCTTCTTCGGGGGCTGCGTTCATGCCACGCAGGTACACCCAGACGGATCGAAGTCAATATAGAAGATGTTCCAGCGAAGTTGGCAAGCTCCATTTGGCCGGAGTGTAGCCGAGTCAGAGTACACGTGCCAGGAGTCCGATTACAGTTAGAGACTTTGCAGACAGAGTCATGGGTTTTGGGAGTCAGTTTGCATTATGACATGAGTTTTGTATAGCTACATATTTTAATTGATTTACAGACATCGAAAGAGTCTTATTATATAAGAGTAATCCTATTAAATACGTTTGCTTTAAAGAAAAAAAAAAAAAAAAATTTCAGTACGTGATAAGAGTCGAGGGTTCGCTCGGCCCTAGGTAAGGGTCGGTGCCCATCACACCCACGATCAAGATCGGGGTGTGACGTAAGGCCGCCGAAATTTCGGTAGCCAAGTTTCATTTAAGAATCCAATTCTAAATGCGCTAATCAATGTTTGGTAAACATGACCAAATTGTAGATTTTGGCGGATTTGCAACCTGAATTTGGAGGAGCGTAAGAAGCGAAAAAAGGTATGTAAGACTTCACTTTCCTTCTTTGGCATGTCTTAGACGTAATAGGCTTGAATACAGGCTTCGGGGACAATTCCTCTCCTAGAAATCCGAGATTGAAATTAGTTAGTATTCATTCAGTAGAATTGAAGTAGATGCCCACGAAAAGTTGAAAGAAATGTCTAAACACCTAGAACTTGCAGGAATAGGATCCGTTTACCCTAAGACTCTCATAATTCATGCCATGAAACGTATTATACGTCTATTGTGTACGCTGCCTCATTTGACTCGAGGTGGGCCCGCTAATCCCTAACTTCCTCCTATGGCTCCATTTGGCTTATTTCCGTATTACAGTTAAAGGAAACTTTTGGACATCTTTCCGACTACTAAGTAATATTTGTTTTAATTAATCTCTCGATTCCAAGGCATGAGTTTCTTCATAAAAAGTTCCTAATGTTTTTCCAAAATATTTATTCTTTTTTCCAAGTCCGAGTTTTATAATTCTTTTTGAAAGTTTCTATATCTAGAATGACGACTATGATTTTGCAATGACAAGAATGATGCTAAATATGAGAAAATGTCTATGACATGATATGCTATGACATGACCCGATATGCTATGACATGACACGATATGCTATGATATGATATGGTACGAAATGACATGTTCTATGTTCTCTTAATGTTGTTCTCGTTGGTAGTCTCGCCTTATGATTATCGATCCTTCAAGGTGAGACAAAGCGGCCATGATTACTCCATAATGCGATCGGAGGTTTCCGACCTTTCGTCACTCCGATGGATACATGACTTTCTTTGGGCTCTCGTGCATGCCATACCCGGGTATATGGGTTGGGGGGATGGGATACATGTATATGTGGGGAATGGGAAGGGATACGTGTTTCATTGCCACTGTCAGCTGGCTTATCATCCCGGACGCGGGATGCCCGGACGCGGGATTTATGGGCGAGCCGATGTATTTCGGTGCTATGTGGGCGAGCCAGCTTGTTCGGCGCTATGATACCATATGACCAGACAAGCATGCATGGCATCCGCCCCCAGGGGCACTCATATGCACAGGTCACAGCTTTACATGATATGATTCCTATGTACAGGTTACAGCTTTACAGTATATGATCCCTATGTACCGGTTACAGTTTTACATGATATGTTCCATACGTACAGGTTACAGCTTTACACATGACATGTTCCATATGCACAGCTTACTCCCTTATACGTGATATGTCTCATATGTACAGGATATGCTCTACATCTCCATACTGTTGTTGCACATGATTATGTCTCTTTCTATGTTACCATCCATGTCTTACATACTCGCACATTGCTCGTACGACCCTCTTTCGGGGGCCGCGTTTCATGCCGCGGTGTGAACTCAAATGAGTCGAAGCCAGCAGAAGATGTCCAGCGGGGGTTGGTAGGCTCCACTTGTCCCGGAGTGCTTCCGAGTCGAGTATATGTGCCACGATGATTTGTTCGAGTTAGAGACTTTGTTACAGTCGTGGGTATTGGGTTGTCATGTATAGCGGCTCCAATGACCGATATGCTATTATGTTCCGTGTCACGAGTCCTATATGATGTTAGATTCTATTTATGAAAAACAAAAGTTTTATGTATTCCTTTCTAACGGATTCATAAGTTCATATGTGTAATAAGAGTTAGCGGGTTCGCTCGGCACCCGAATATGGGGTCGGGTGCCCATCACACCCTAATAAAGTCGGGGTGTGACAAAGTGGTATCGAAGTCGGTCGGTCTAAGGGTTGTGCAAGAAAGTCGTGTCCGGTAGAGTCCCGTTTATGGTGTGAAGCCGGCCACATTTATAAACGAGAGGCTACGGGGCATTTAGGAATGGTTGACCTTCTTTACATTATTGGATCGTGCGATAGAGCCAAGTCATAGGAAGTAAGATTCATTATATTAATCGTTGATTCCGTAGGCGCGATGCATCGGCGGAAAAAAAGGCGAATGATGATATGGAAAGTCGAGAAGGTAAGATTGGGACCGATGTACTTGTTCGTTATGTGAGGGGCCGGGCGCCGGACACAGAAATAGCCATACATGCAGGCGGAAGGTGGACATCGGGAAAAGAAAAGGGCAAAACAGTCATTGTAAAAGAAAGGACGTATTACGAAACGTCTCGGAAGCTGTAAAGTTTCGGTTGGCTCTAGATCAGGTAATAAAGGGTATACGAGGAAGGAGACGCGAAAATATCGCATTAAGGCATCGAATTTCAAAGCAAAAGTTTCGAGGTTAAGCGTGCTCGAGCGGGGGCAATTCTAGGATGGGTGACCCCCTGGGAAGTGAACCAAAAGCTCTACAAATTGAGATACAAGGGACGAATGAGCAGTTAAGAGTAACCTAAGGAAAACTAGAATATATGTATGGATGGAGACCTTAAGAGGACGCGTAAGACGAGGTGGATTAGTTCGGAAAAGAGACAGAAAGTGTGTCACAGCCCTAGAATTAGGATAGGCTTGAACAGCGTCTGGATGTATTTTGTGGGCAAGTTGGCGGTGATATATATATAAAGGTGTAGGATATCCCATATATGATCGTGTCGGTGGACATGTGAATCAAAGCAACCGAGCACGAGACTACTTGGACCGAAATTCAATGATAGGTACATAAAAGGGATAAGGCGGACAATAAGAAACGGGCGTAAAGGAAAGAACAGCTATAAAACGGGACCCCCCGAAGTACTATAAGAATTTATAAGATCAGTTGAACATTCGAGGACGAATGTTCTAAAGGGGGGGAGGATGTTATAGCCCGTACTTCATACGTTCAAATAATTCGGGATAATTGCGAGAAGTTAAAGGCAAGACTATTTCCAAAATTATTTTAATGTACAAGTGGGTTGTGAATATTATTTATGAACCTTATTAGTATGGAAATATTGGAAAAGGCCAAGGGTAAAAAGGGGTATTCGCAAAATGGTTCATGGTAATATTATGGAAGCCTAGGGGTAAATGGTAATCTCACAAATATTCAAGAAAATTCTTGAAATTTCCAAGATGGCCATGTGATGAATATATATGGACCAAAGTGTATAAAATAAGACAAGTGGCCACATTTGGTTATTGTAGGAAAATTAGTCTTCTTTGACTAATTCAAAGAAAAATTCAAGAAAAAAAAGAAGAAATCTCTAGAAAAATGAAGAAGGGGGGCATGTGGCCATTTTATATTTAAAGGGGGCAAGTATATATATAGAGAAAGATGGCCTATTCTTCATAATTAATTTGGAGAGAAAGAAAGAACAAAAAAAAAAAAAAAAAAAGATGAAGAGAGAATATAGTAGTTTCGGCCATGGCAAAAAAAAATTGAGGCCATGGAAATTGACCAAGGAAAAATTATTTCTCCTAGTATTCCTACCAATTCAAGGGTCCTCTTCAACATGGTGTAATTTTTGGAGCAAGAAAACCATTCATACTTGCAAGTTCATGACTTTAGCCAAGAGGAAGACAAATGGAAAAAGGTAAGGAACCGATCCTTCTTTATATGTTATGGATGGTTATGTATATTGTAGTGAGTAAAAATGAATGAAATGCATGAAAATAGGGATGTGTGTATGCATGGATGTGGCCGTATGGTATGTTGGAATAAAGCACTAATTTTATGTAGCATTTTGGTTGTTGTGATCATGAATTTCATATTAGAAATGAATATTTGGTGACTCATGTAGAAGTAGTATTGTGGAGGTGTGATGAATTGATTTAATTTTGGTAGTTTGATCGTTGTGTTGTGAAATCCATAATGTAAAGGGATTGAAAAACCATGAATGTAATATGTTGGAATGGTAGCCGTTGGGAGTAGTGTTGGTCGTGTGTTGTGTTATATGTGTTGTGTCGTATGAGTTGGTCGCGTTGTATTGTGTTGCATGGAAAGAATGGATTGATTCTATGTGGGATATTGTTTGTTGTTGTAATGTAAAGGGATGGATGAAAATGCATGAAAATATGTGAGAAGTGGTTATGGTCGGTTAATAGGAGCTTTGGTAAGTTAATGTAAATTGATGTTATTTGACATTCTAGTTGTCGTCGTTGTGGATTATGCGATGATGGAATGTATGGATATTGTTGAGGTTGAAGGTTTCGGATAAAGTAGTATGTTATTTGAGTTGTTGGAAGATTATGTGAATTGAATTGAATTGAATTGGATTGAATTGAATATTGAAGCATTGTTAGAATAATTGTTGGTATTATTGATACTTTGGCCGGGTTGAATTCCCGGATTGTTATTGTTGATTAAAATGAGCCGAGTTGGATTTTGGGGATGGTGTATTTACGGGGGGAGGTGCTGCCGAAATTTCGGTAGCCAAGTTTCATTTAAGAATCCAATTCTAAATGCGCTAATCAATGTTTGGTAAACATGACCAAATTGTAGATTTTGGCGGATTTGCAACCTGAATTTGGAGGAGCGTAAGAAGCGGAAAAAGGTATGTAAGACTTCACTTTCCTTCTTTGGCATGTCTTAGACGTAATAGGCTTGAATACAGGCTTCGGGGACAATTCCTCTCCTAGAAATCCGAGATTGAAATTAGTTACTATTCATTCAAGAGAATTGAAGTAGATGTCCACGAAAAGTTGAAAGAAATGTCTAAACACCTAGAACTTGCGAGAATAGGATCCGTTTACCCTAAGACTCTCATAATTCATGCCATGAAACGTATTATACGTCTATTGTGTACGCCGCCTCATTTGACTCGAGGTGGGCCCGCTAATCCCTAACTTCCTCCTATGGCTCCATTTGGCTTATTTCCGTATTACGCTTAAAGGAAACTTTTGGACATCTTTCCGACTACTAAGTAATATTTGTTTTAATTAATCTCTCGATTCCAAGGCATGAGTTTCTTCATAAAAAGTTCCTAATGTTTTTCCAAAACATTTATTCTTTTTCCAAGTCCGAGTTTTATAATTCTTTTTGATAGTTTCTATATCTAGAACGACGACTATGATTTTGCAATGACAAGAATGATGCTAAATATGAGAAAATGTCTATGACATGATATGCTATGACATGACCCGATATGCTATGACATGACACGATATGCTATGATATGATATGGTACGAAATGACATGTTCTATGTTCTCTTAATGTTGTTCTCTCGTTGGTAGTCTCGCCTTATGATTATCGATCCTTCAAGGTGAGACAAAGCGGCCATGATTACTCCATAATGCGATCGGAGGTTTCCGACCTTTCGTCACTCCGATGGATACATGACTTTCTTTGGGCTCTCATGCATGCCATACCTGTATATGGGTTGGGGGGATGGGATACATGTATATGTGGGGAATGGGAAGGGATACATGTTTCATTGCCACCCTGTCACCGGCTTATCATCCCGACGGGATGCCTGGACGCGGGATTTATGGGCGAGCCGATGTATTTCGGTGCTATGTGGGCGAGCCAGCTTGTTCGGCGCTATGATACCATATGACCAGACAAGCATGCATGGCATCCGCCCCCAGGGGCACTCATATGCACAGGTCACAGCTTTACATGATATGATTCCTATGTACAGGTTACAGCTTTACAGTATATGATCCCTATGTACCGGTTACAGCTTTACATGATATGTTCCATACGTACAGGTTACAGCTTTACACATGACATGTTCCATATGCACAGCTTACTCCCTTATACGTGATATGTCTCATATGTACAGGATATGCTCTACATCTCCATACTGTTGTTGCACATGATTATGTCTTTCTATGTTACCATCCATGTCTTACATACTCGGTGACATTGCTCGTACCGACCACCCTCTTTTTCGGGGCCGCGTTTCATGCCGCGGTGGAACCTGCATTAGTCAAGCTAGCATAGAAGATGTCCGGCGGGGTTGGTAGGCTCCACTTGTCCGGAGTGCCGGCGAGTCGAGTATATGTGCCACGATGATTTGTTCGTAGTTAGAGACTTTGCGTACGAGTCGTGGGTATTGGGTTGTCATGTATAAGCGGCTCCAATGTACCGATATGCTATTATGTTCCGTGTCACGAGTCCTATATGACGTTAGATTCTATTTATGAAAAACAAAAATTTTATGTATTCCTTTCTAACGGATTCATAAGTTCATATGTGTAATAAGAGTTAGCGGGTTCGCTCGGCTCCGAATATGGGGTCGGTGCCCATCACACCCTTAATAAAGCCTGTGGGTGCAGCGTTTGTCTACGAGCCGTGTCCGGGGTGAGAGTCCTCGCATGGGTGTGTAGCGCGCCACACTTATAAACGGGAAAACAGGGCATTTAGAAATATGATCTTTTTGCATTCCGCATCGTGCAATAGAGCTATGTTACCGGTTTCTATATTCTTTCTTAATCCGCGTTATGGTTTCGTAATGCCGGTGACGAGAAAGCCACGGCAGCCCGGAAGGGCAAGAGGGTGGCGGGAAAGAGTTGGAACAGAGCCACCGGGAGGTAGAAGTGGGGCGAGTCTCTCACAACGAGGCTTCTCCTCGCTTCCCCCGTGTCGAGCGAGAGCAGGTAGAGCTCCAGGCACCGTACCGCCGCCGCGGCCGGCGAAAGGTAACGGAAGCTGTTCGGCTGCCGACCCGGTTAGTCGCCGCACAAGCCCGCCCAGATACAGCCAAGGGGACAGGGTGGCAAGCGCCAGAGCCCGTGATTTTATGGCCCTAAATCCTCCAGAATTCTATGGATCGAAACCAGAGGAGGACCCGCAAAGCTTTTTAGATGAAATGCTGAGGACGCTGAAGATAATACATGCTTCAGAGACTGAGTCAGTGGAGTTGGCCTCGTATAGGTTACGGGATATAGCAGTCCACTGGTATAATTATTGGATATCCTCGAGGGGAGCAAATGCGCCTCCCCCGATCTGGCGAGAGTTCACCGAGGCATTTCTGCGACATTACCTACCCCCAGAGGTTCGACGGGCTCGAGCTGACATGTTCTTGAATCTCAGGCAGGGAAATATGAGTGCTCGGGAATACGCCTCCGATTTGACTCGTTAGCCCGGACGCCCCGGCCCATGGAAGCGTATATGGGGGACCGTGTGCACCCAAGACGTGGAGAGGGCTAGGGCCACATTTAGCTAAAGACCGCTGACAACCTCACCCGGGACGGGATGACTATCACTCGCATACAGGCCCACGCCCAAAACCTCGGAGGAGCGAAAGACGAAAGAACGGAGGGGCGAGCGCGATTCGGATGGGGGCTCCGAAAAGAGCCGGATCTTTTGGGGCCGAAGAATATAGAGGAGGAGCAGCACCACAAAGATTCCGGTGTATCCGGAACCGGATCGAGTGCTCGAGCTTCGGGGTCCCGCATAGAGCGGATTCCCGTAGATGGGTGGCCACCCCCACCACGATGTACTCGGTGTGGCAAGCACATTCGGCAAAGGCTACGCCTTGGACACGTGTGCTTGTTTTGTCTGTGGTCAGACTGACCACTTGATGCGCGACTGCCCACGGAGATCCGGGAGAGACCAGACTCAGCCCGCCGGATCCGCCATCGGTTCGTCATCGACCGTGCGCCCTCCCGGACAGATGTCCCAGGCCCCAGCCGGTCGTGGTCGAGGCAGAGGAGGAGCACCTAGTACAGGCGGTCCCCGAACCGCATATTTCCGCACCGACGAGACGCAGATCCCGAGCCCTCCCGGACGCGGCCCTACGGTGTACCCTACCGGCATTCCTTTATAAAGTACATATGTGATCGATCTAAACCCTATACCGTCATATGTCATTCTTTATATTGCTGATGAGAATCTAGAAATCCTGGACGAAAGATAGTTATACGCATAGACAAGAAATGAGTATTAAGGGCCCAGAGGGCTAAAATAGTAATTAAGAGAAAAGTACGTTCCGAAGGCGTGTCGAAAGTGACTAGTACTCTAATCTGCCCTGGATTACGTGACAAAGCCCGTGCGGGGGAGTGGATGCAAATATATTAGCATTGAGATACCGGAATACGTTAACGTTTCAGGGTTAAGCGTGCTGGAATGGGAGCAATTCCATGATGGGTGATGTTATATCCCGTATTTTGCACGTTGAAATATTTTAAGTCGGATTGCGACAAGTTGTGGATAAGACTTTTAATTTCCGATTTTGTTTTTGTTTTAATACACAAGTTGATTATTCATCTTTTCATTGGTATGGAGTGTTAAGGGTAAATTTGGAATAAGGAAAAGTTTGGGATGTTGAATAAGTTATACGATTGTATGGAGTTTTGGACATATCCAGGTATGCAAATAAAGAGATCGGTATATAAAAGTTTTAGGTCTCGAAATAATTTCGCGGATGAACAAAGGATTTGCTACAAGAGGTCTTACGCGCGCAAAGATCGTTGCATACGGTTGACTTCGGGCGCTTTTATAAAGGGGCTTAACCCCTCATTTTCAGCCAAAAATCGACCAAAAAAAAACATTCCCAAATATTCTAGACAATTCCCCAACCTTTCACCACTAACTTTTAGCCCGAAACTGAGTATAATTCTCAAATTCCGATCCGTACAACAGATAGTTGCGCTTCAAAAACCGCGTATCGAGGCTTTGTGGCTTAAGTTCAAGGTGGAGGAGTAAATATATAGCATTATTATCGAGGCAAAGGTATGAATCTCTTTCTATTTTTGTTAATATTGGTTTATTTACGTGAGAAGGAGTCGTAAAATCATTATAAAATGGTTCTGTGATGGAAATATGGGACAAACACCATATGGAATGTTTATGAAGTATTTTGAAATTGGAAATATTATGGTTAATGTTATGTTGGTTATGGGATGATTTGGAAGTTTGCGCGAATTTTATGTAATTTTTATACTTATGAGAATTGCCTTGTTAATGTGCGGATTAATGGTGCAAATTATGAATTTGGAAGGGAAGAATGTGTTTGGTGTTGTTCTCGGGTTTGGAGACAATTTCGGGTGAGTTGGGATATGGTTTTGGTTGTTTGGAAAAATTGTGTGAATTATTTAAAGCGTTCTTGAATATTGTCCGTATGGTTTTGGATTAGTAATCGAATGTATAAACGTTGATATTGGTTTGAATGTGAGTGAGGGAAGTAAGTATGTCGGAATATTATGAATCGCCGTGAAGTTATGTGAAAAGAGCTACTAATGTTAGAAATGCATTTTGAATTGATTGTTGATGTTGTAGTTTGGTTGTTGGTATTGTTGTTGATGATTTGGCCGAGTTGAATTCTCGGGTTGTTGAATTTATAGAGGAAGTGTCGCCCAATTTCTGTAGATAAAAGTGATGGCATGAAATTGAATTCCTAAGTGTGTATGGCTAATGTTTGGTATGGGTTGATGTTATTGTAGATTTTGAGCAGCCGAGATTTGAGTTTGGATTAGCCTAGGAAGCAAACCAGGTATGTGAAGCTTACCCTTCTTTTCTTTTGGCATGTCTTAGACGGGATTAAGGTATGACATGATTGTGCCTCGGGGTAACTCCATTCTTAAGTTTCGAGTATGTTTGTGATTCCTATTTGTTTTTGATGTTGGTATCCTTAGCATGGTCGTGCTATGGTTCGTATGTTTTTGATATGATTGAGTTGAAATGTTGTGTAAACGATTCTTATTTGTTTCTTGGTATTCGTATCCTTAATGCGGTCGAGTTATGATCCTTATGACTTTTGTATGATTAAATTTTCAAGGTTGCAAAAGAGTTTTGTTTTCAAAAGAGATTTGTTCTTAAACGATTTCGAAACTACGAACGCCCGTATCGCAAGGAAGGGCTCAGATCGCTTTGATACTTTCGCAAATGACTTTATGACGAGTAATGACTTACATTTTCATAGGCGGGCCCGGATTGGGTTGACGCTCGTCTGTGGGTCCCGCGACCTTCTATGTTGGTTCTAATAACCTATTTTCGAAAGAATCCAATCTGACTATCTCCCGACCCCCGAGTATGATTACTTATTTATCTGTTGAGTTTGAAATAAGGATTTTTGTGCTTATGACTTTGATACGCGAATATGGTTTCTAAGTTCGGTTTGATATATTCCCGAGTGGTTTTCGGAAGGAAATCTCGATTTGACTACTGTTTTGGCTTACAAATAATGGTTCGTTTGATTAACCTATCAAGTCTTTGAAAATATTTTAAATCGATTTGGTTACTCACGATTCGTTCGTGCGTTTTGTTACATTTGCCACCGGGTTCCCGGCCGCGTATGTGTATATGTGATATTACCGCTGGGTTCCTGGCCGCGGTACGTGTATATGTGATATTACCGCTGGGTTCCTGGCCGCGGTATGCGTATATGTGATATTACCGCTGGATACTTGACCGCGGTATGTGTGATATTGACCGCTGGATACTTGACCGCGGTATGTGTGATATTGACCGCTGGATACTTGACCGCGGTATGTGTGATATTGACCGCTGGATACTTGACCGCGGTATGTGTGATATTGACCGCTGGATGCTTGACCGCGGTATGTGTGATATTGGCCGCTGGATGCTTGACCGCGGTGTGTGTGTATATGTGGTATGTGATATATGATAAATACGATGGTATGGTGATTGTTTACTCATGTTTCTAAGTCCCCCGACGATTCGGATATGATATGGATATGCACGAATTAAGTTTTAAAAGTAAGTCTTGTGGTTCTCGCGTATTGCGCTATTTTTTTGTACTACTTACTTCGGTTATGATTTAAACTCGTATTTTTGGCTTTGCATACTCGACATATTCCGTATCGACCCCCTTTTCTTCGGGGGCTGCGTTTTATGCCGCGCAGGTACCCACAGATGAGCAGATGATGTTAGTTAGTAAGATGTTCATGGATTGGCGAGCTCCATTTCCTCCGGAGTGCTGCCGAGTCAGAATGCTTTGTATGGTATTCGGAGTTATGTTAGAGACTTTGCAGACAGTGTCGTGTGTATGAGATGTCCGTTTGTAAAAGGCTATGTAAGCCGATGTTTCATTACGCATTGTGTTATGAATTTCATGTGTTTACGGATTTTATTTGATTTGAAAAAGACGAACAAGATATGTTTGTTTTCCGAAAAATTTTCCTTCTGCATTTTGACACGTTCTGTGGGCCCAGTACGATTATGAGAATTATGAGAGTCTGCGGGTTCGCTCGGCCCTAAGTAAGGGTCGGGTGCCCATCACGCCCTATCGGAAGTTGGGGTGTGACAAAGTGGTATCGCAGCGTTCTCGTCCTAGGGGGTTGTCCGCAAAGTCGTGTCCAAGAGTAGTCCCGTTTATGGTGTGAAGCGCGCCACATTTATAAACGGGATGCTACGGGGCATCTAGGGTGGTTACTCTTCTTTCATATATCGAGATCGTGCCATAGAGCCAAGTCATAGGAGATGGGACTCCTTACCCCGATTTGTGTTCGAAGAATGATACCGATAGAAGAAATGATTGATGATGTTGGGAAGTACAAAGCACGCATAACCATAGTATGAAAGATATGTGTCGGGAAATTGATACGATTGAGATACAAGTTGAGGATTAAAAGGGAAAGTGAACAAGAAAGCACGGGCATACAAGGTATGTTCATTATTTTCACCGTCGTTGATGTTGGGAGCCCCGTGAGGCCGTGATAAAGATATGTATATATGTATCTTGGCCCTAAGATTTCTCGCGTGCAGGTGTTTTGAGATAATAAGAAATATAGACGAAGTACGATTTTAAAAAAAAAAAAAAAGAGATGAGACAAGTTGAAAGGACCGTTGGTAAGATTTGGAAAGCGAGTATGGCTCGACCTCAAGAAAGAAGTAATAGTATGATTAAGACAAGAGTACGCAGGGCACTCCACACAAGGTATGTTTCAAACATTTCACGTTGTTACTACAAAATTTAAACCGTCGTGATTATATTTGTATTTTGTGCGCCGGGCAAGCCGAGGTGGGGCCCACACATTGAGATTTTTTGGGACATGTGACAATTTATGACGAATCACATATGTTAAACATATATGAGCCAAATCAAAGTGGAAGTCCTTGGCCCTCGAGGGCGAGGCACATGAAAGCGATTATATATGTGTGTTATGATTTTACTCACCGCGTCCTCCTCGGAGGGCCGGGGCACGTTATATGTTCATATGATGATTTTATGAGATGCGTAATACAGCAAAAAGTTTTTATGATAGATGAGAAACGTGTCATGCTTTACATACTCGCCGACCCCTTTCTTCGGGGGCTGCGTTTAAAAAAAAGAGAAGAGGAGACATTCCGGCGTGGGATTTAGGCATTATTTGTAATAGAGACTTTGAAAAGTTGTGGGTATAACCGTATGTAAGCGGCTATGGTAAGATTTGTTGGGCATTGTATTATAAGTCCTATATTGTTTTATATGTTCTAGATTTTTCATTGATTCGAGAAAGGAAAAATGTACTATTCTCCGCAAAATTTTCATTATGTATTTGTGTCATATGGCGGTGTGATTATAAGAGTCCCGGCGGGTTCGCTGGCAAGCTCATCACGCCCTCAATCTGGAAATTAGGGTGTGACAAAGAAGTTGATCAGAAAAGGGTAAAGGGTTAAGAAGTGTTATACAATGAGGGTTGTTATGAAAATAAGTGAAGTCTAGTGAAAAAGTGGCCAAGGCTATGATGTGATCTGCGTAGCTAGAATACGCAAGCAAGTGTGAAACGGGAAAAACAAGCTATGGAACGAAAAAGGAAGGGTTTGAGTTAAAGATTAAGAGACTACGCGAGATAATGTGCCTAGAAAGTTACAAGTTGAGTAAAGGGAATTACGAGAAGGAAAGGTTTAACCCGATATGTAGTGGACCTTGTTATGTTGTTCGTAAAATAAGAAGGTTACGTACTAAAGACATGGCTTTTGTTTAAGGTACTGTGGCAGTGTAATAAGGTAGGTTGTAATTATAGGGAGGAAATGATTTGGGAGTTGAAGAAGAGATGAAAAAGAAATATGATTGGTAGGTGAGAGTGCATGCTATGGTAATAAAGGAAACCCCCTCCGAGATCCTTATAAGACCTTATGCGATTAGTTGAACATTCGAGGACGAATGTTCTAAAGGGGGAAGGATGTTATATCCCGTATTTTGCACGTTGGAATATTTTAAGTCGGATTGCGACAAGTTGTGGATAAGACTTTTAATTTCGATTTTGTTTTTGTTTTAATGCACAAGTTGATTATTCATCTTTTCATTGGTATGGAGTGTTAAGGGTAAATTTGGAATAAGGAAAAGTTTGGGATGTTGAATAAGTTATACGTATTGTATGGAGTTTTGGACATATCCAGGTATGCAAATAAAGAGATCGGTATATAAAAGTTTTAAGTCTCGAAATAATTTCCCGTGGATGAACAAAGGATGAACTATTAAAGTCGATCACGTTACAAAGATCGCTATTAAAGGATTTTCGGCAACCTTTATAAAGGGGCTTAACCCCTCATTTTCAGCTAAAAAAATCGACAAAAAAACATTCCAAATATTCTAGACAATTCCCCAACCTTTCACCACTAACTTTTAGCCCGAAACCAGGTATAATTCTCAAATTCCGATCCGTATAACAGATAGTTGCGCTTCAAAACTGCGTATTGAGGCTTTGTGGCTTAAGTTCAAGGTGGAGGAGTAAATATATAGCATTATTATCGAGGAAAGGTATGAATCTCTTTCTATTTTTGTTAATATTGGTTTATTTACTGAGAAGGAGCCGTAAAATCATTATAAAATGGTTCTGTAGATGGAAATATGGGACAAACACCATATGGAATGTTTATGAAGTATTTTGAAATTGGAAATATTATGGTTAATGTTATGTTGGTTATGGGATGATTTGGAAGTTTACGCGAATTTTATGTAATTTTTATACTTATGAGAATTGCCTTGTTAATGTGCGGATTAATGGTGCAAATTATGAATTTGGAAGGGAAGAATGTGTTTGGTGTTGTTCTCGGGTTTGGAGACAATTTCGGGTGAGTTGGGATATGGTTTTGGTTGTTTGGAAAAATTGTGTGAATTATTTAAAGCGTTCTTGAATATTGTCCGTATGGTTTTGGATTAGTAATCGAATGTATAAACGTTGATATTGGTTTGAATGTGAGTGAGGGAAGTAAGTATGTCGAATATTATGAATGTCGTGAAGTTATGTGAAAAGAGCTACTAATGTTAGAAATGCATTTTGAATTGATTGTTGATGTTGTAGTTTGGTTGTTGGTATTGTTGTTGGTGATTTGGCCGAGTTGAATTCTCGGGTTGTTGAATTTATAGAGGAAGCCGCCCAAATTTCGTAGATAAAAGTGATGGCATGAAATTGAATTCCTAAGTGTGTATGGCTAATGTTTGGTATGGGTTGATGTTATTGTAGATTTTGAGCATCGAGATTTGAGTTTGGATTAGTATTTAGAAGCAAACCAGGTATGTGAAGCTTACCCTTCTTTTCTTTGGCATGTCTTAGACGGGATTAAGGTATGACATGAATTGTGCCTCGGGTAACTCCATTCTTAAGTTTCGAGTATGTTTGTGATTCGTATTTGTTTTTGATGTTGGTATCCTTAGCATGGTCAAAGCTATGGTTCGTATGTTTTTGATATGATTGAGTTGAAATGTTGTGTAAACGATTCTTATTTGTTTCTTGGTATTCGTATCCTTAATGCGGTCGAGTTATGATCCTTATGACTTTTGTATGATTAAATTTTCAAGGTTGCAAAAGAGTTTTGTTTTCAAAAGAGATTTGTTCTTAAACGATTTCGAAACTACGAACGCCCGTAATCGTCAAGGAAGGGCTCGGATCGCTTTTGATACTTTCGCAAATGACTTTATGACGAGTAATGACTTAAATTTTCATAGGCGGGCCCGGATTGGGTTGACGCTCGTCCGTGGGTCCCGCGACCTTCTATGTTGGTTCTAATAACCTATTTTCGAAAGAATCCAATCTGACTATCTCCCGACCCCCGAGTATGATTACTTATTTATCGTTGAGTTTGAAATAAGGATTTTTGTGCTTATGACTTTGATACGCGAATATGGTTTCTAAGTTGAGTTTGATATATTCCCGAGTGGTTTTCGGAAGGAAATCTGATTTGACTACTGTTTTGGCTTACAAATAATGGTTCGTTTGATTAACCTATCAAGTCTTTGAAAATATTTTAAACTGGATTTGGTTACTCACGATTCTGTTCGTGCGTTTTGTTGTTACATTTGCCGCTGGGTTCCCGGCCGCGTATGTGTATATGTGATATTACCGCCGGGTTCGGCCGCGGTACGTGTATATGTGATATTACCGCCGGGTTCCCGGCCGCGGTATGCGTATATGTGATATTACCGCCGGATACTTGACCGGATGTGTGATATTGACCGCCGGATATGACCCGCGGTATGTATGTGATATTGATATTGACCGCGGATGTGTGACTTGATACTGACCGCGCCGTATGTGTGATATTGACCGCCGGATACTTGACCGCGGTATGTGTGATATTGATTACTGGATGCTTGTGGACCGGTGGAGGTAGTGGGGCAACCGAGACGGCATCCTATGGTATGGTATAACGAGAAAGTACAAGTTTACCAAGTATCTAAACGGACGTGTTAAGTGATTGCGTATGACAACCCTAAGGGAAACCTCCCCGAAATGTGGTAACACCCGATAAGGCCAATTCAACATTCGAGGACGAATGTTCTAAGGGGGAGGATGTTACATTCCGTATTTTGTACCCTCGGGTAAGTCCAAAAAGTGGACAAGTTGCGTATGGAAAATTGTAAAGCTTGGAATATTAAGGAAGGCCCAGGGGTAAAAAGGTAAATTTGCAAAACGACTCATGGAAATATGGCGAAAGGCCGGAGGCAAATTTGGAACT